>NC_057797.1:239631774-239751591 GCF_018294505.1 Triticum aestivum | reverse complement strand
CAGAGGGGGGGCAGCGCGCGGGGCTGGCCGGGGTGGTCGCAGACCGACGTCCGACGGGCAGGGGACGCGCGGGAGGGGGGAGGGGGGAGGCAGCGCTCGGCCGTTGGGAGGAGGAGAGTGGGAAAGGTCGTGCGGGCGTGCGCGTTCTACAGATCGGTTTGTTTTCGTGATTATAGCGACGGAGGATTAGTGGCTTGATTGGCGTGTTTGTTGCATCAAACATAGGAGGATTAAGGGCCATTAGATTTTATTGATGGATGGATCTGATTGTTTGGTTCTTCGCCCTCTCTTCCTTTTATAGAGGTAGTAGATTAACGCACTCTCTTTGCGTTGTCAAAAAGGTAAATAAAAAGGGCGCGTCTAGTGGGCGCACGGTCGCCTGGGATGGATAGGGAGCGGCTGACCAAAAAGGAAACCACCTGGCCCCCCTTCGTCCTTAAAAGGAAAGTGGCTAGTCGCGTCCCGCGAAATCGTCGCTAGCAACCACAAGGTCCCGCGCACGCCAGCTGGCCGTGGGAATCATGTGCAGCGCGACCCCACCCCCTCTATAACTGCCTCTGATCAAGCTATCTGCCCCATGACATCTTCTTCCCCACGAAAAGGGAAGATCCCACCAGGGTGAAAATCTCCATCGCCATGAAAAAGTCATGGCGGCTCCAAAGAACAAAGAACAGAAGAGAAGAGAGGAAATAGATCTTGGGAGCAGGAAGAAGATCAGAAAAAGCCTTAAAAGGCAAAAAAGGAGAGGAGGAAAACGTAGCTGTAGTTTGCACACAATCTGTGCAACCAGTTATCTGCTTTCGTGCAACTACAGCAATTCCAGCAGCCAACTATGGGCACACTGTGTGGAAAAAAAGTAGACAGAAAATATATCCACAACAGTTGTGTGCAAACAAAACATAGGCAAATTGAAGCTGCTTTCATGCAACTAAATCAGCTCCAGCAGCCAAAATATAGCCACACTGTGTGCAAAAATTATGTGCAACAAAAAAGATGTGCAAAAAACATGGCAAGTATGTCAACATCCCAAGCAGCAAACCAGCAAACCCAGCCACTATTGTGGCAACTGCAGCACCAAGTGAGCCAGCTGCAGGTCCAAATGAACCAACTGTATCACCCGTTGTGCCAACTCCACCAGCAAGTGAGCCATCTGCAGACACAACTGTGCAACCACAGCAACCGGGAGGAGGGAAAAGTGAGGATCCATTGAATTTCTTCCTCTTTAACTTCCCCTTCACCTCCCCTCCAGACCTTGTTTACCCATGGCTTTGTCATCTTCAAAAAAAAAGCATAGATTCATGTAGACTTCCTTCTTGGTGAGTTTGTTTTGATGATCAAACATTGTGCCTTTTTGAGCTGTTGGCAAAGGAGGTTGGACAGGTTGCCCAATACCACTGATAGTTAGCAACAAAAGGTCTTGCAGTTGGCGCAAGTAGACCTGCAGTTGGCTCAGAAGTTGCTCGAGTTGGCACATTTGAACCTGCAGTTGGCTCAATAACTGCTAGGGGTGGCACAGTGGCTGCCGGAGTTGGCACAATTGGACCTGCAGTTGGCTCACTGGATGCTGGAGTTGGCACAGTGGCTGCTAGAGTTGGCACATTTCGACCTGCAGCTGGCTCACTGGATGCTAGAGTTGGCACAGTGGCTACTGGAGTTGCCACAATGGCTCCTGTAGTTGGCACTGAGCCTTTGTCTGTTGGTACTTTGCTAGATGTTATGCTGAGATCTTGAGTTGGGACTGTATCAGGTTTGCTTGGCAGTTTGTACTCTGAAGTTGGCAAGATAATGTATGGGGTTGGCACAGCTAGATCTATGACTTCCTCACTGTACACTGTCTCCTGCCAACTATACGGTCTACAGCGTGCAACTATCCTGCAGATGCAGCCAACTGACGTGTGAGCGTGTGCAACTGAAAAATGAAAATGAAAAAAAATAGAGATGCACTTCACGTCATACCCATAGATGCGCTTGACATCACCGGCTGCTGCCTCTCGACTCCGCCGTTGCGGGCTGCAACCTCGCCTTCGCCTGTTGTCGGTTGTTACCGCACCAGGAAAAGAGAATGTAACTCCACGACCATGTGTGTGCTACTATACCGGCGACAGTGTGCAACTCCGTGGTCGCGCATCTGCGACTATGTGGACAGGAGTGTGCAACTCCACTGCCAGGTTAGCCAACTTAGTATCGCCGTTTGTGCACCTTTTCAATGATTGTATCCAACTGAGAACGACTATATGTACAACTAGAACTATTATAAATGTCAACAAAAATTGATAGTCATGTGTGCAACTTTCCAATGATTGTATCCAACTGAAAATGACTAGAGATCTCAAATGACTATCTGTGCAACTAAAATTACTATAGATGCCAACAAAAGTTAATCGTTGTGTGTATAACTTCTCAATAATTATATCCAACTAGGAATGACTATCTGTGCAACTAAAACTACTATAGATGCCAATAAAAAATGAAAGTCATTGATTCATAGGGAAAATGTATTCAGTTCCATTTTCATCACCGTAGGACCGAAAATGTTCATTGATTCGGCTGTCTATACATTCAGAAGGAAACAATCTCCTACTCAGTCGTGAATTTGTCTCCTCCTTTCTTCATGTAAAACAAGAGGAGCACAATTACATAATCAAAAGGAGTGCGCTCGTACAGATTGAATCCAACACGAGAACAAGAGGCGCAACATAGGACCAACCGTCGCCGTCTCTGAATCTAGCAAAATCCTGGCCTCTGCATCGACGGGATGCCGTGGTGGATTGGTCTGGTGGTGGTGCGGCCAAGCCAACCGTCGTGGTGGTGGTACGACGAGGACCTCCGGGCAGAGCCACGCGGGCTGGTCCTCCCCTCCTCCGATGAGCCGGTGGAGTGTGTTGGCTGGATAGTGCGGGGCTCCTGATGGCCAACTGATGGGGCGCTTCTGGTGGCGGCGTTGAGGGAAAGACCAACGAGCACCCTCCGATCCAGATTCTTGGGGATAGTGAGAGATATAAGAGAGAGGGAGGTGCGTCGGGAGAGACGAGTCGTATGTGGGGTGGGTGTGTTGTGCGACGAAGAGAGAGAGAGATAGACTGATCTTGTCAGAAAGCGTGGGTTGGCGGAATCGAGTGGCCACGAGCCGGCCGCTCGGGACGATCAAAAAGCGCGCGTGCACTTTTTAGAATTTAGGAAATAAAAAACCCCAAAACCGCGCTCTCTTTCGAATCGAAATGAAGAAAAAACCCCCACCTCATCCCGCCCACACCGCCGCCCCAAATACCTAAACCCTCGCCGCCGGCGATCTCGACGGGTCCATGTCGCGCTGGAAGGAAAACATTTATCCTGCTCCGCCCCACTACGGCAGCTCTTCCAACCCCTCCCGACTGCTCCCTTGCAAGCGGCCGCTGCAGTCTCCATGCCCGCCGCCCCGCCGGCCGCTCGCCGATGTCACGGGCAACGCCCTGCAGCAGCCCGGATCCGCAGGCGGCGTGGAGGACATCGATTACGGGTACATCACTCCCCTCCCCAAGGTGCCCAAGTCTTGCGGGTTCCTTCTAGAGGACGACGACATGGACGAGGCGTTCTTGCTTGAGGTGGACGCCATCTGCGAGGAGCACTCGCGGTCCATGGCCGGGAAGGATAAGGGCAGGGAGAAAGATTTGACGGTGGAGCGAGGGCCAGTCGTTGTGGCGGCAGCAACCCACGCCGGACCAGTGTGCGGAACGGTATACCTTTGGTCCCTTCTAAGTTGTTTTGAAATTGGAAATAGAATAGGGAGAGCCAAGGCATATCCAAATTCGTTTATGCAAAAGGTTGATTTGTTAGGGAGAGATAAGAACCGACGAAAGGAAATGCTGACTCAATCCGAGGATAATCTGTTCTTGATGTGTTATCCTGATTAATTAGGATTGCCTAGGTGGTAATTTCAATAAAGCGCTCACTTCATTATTCTCTCTTTTGGATTGAATTTAGCTTGAGGACGCATTCTGGACGGAGGCGTATGCCATTTTTGAGGAGTGTGATGCTCAGCGTGCTGCCAAGAGCCAGGATGAGGAGCTGAAGGAGATGGTGGAAGTGGAAAGCTCGGTGCTGTCCTGTGGTGATGATTCACTTCTTCCAGCTATATCCATCGCAGATGACTGTGTTAAGGTATGTGAATATCCATGGGGCATGTGTGCCTTTTGCTTTCATTGATCTGGTGAGGAAACTTCGGAAAATTCTACAAAGTGCTACTCCCTCCGTTTCCATAATTCTTGTCGTGGTTTTAGTTCTAATTTGAACCCGGTTCCTTTAAATCGGAAAGCATTTGTAACTTCCTTTAAGTCATGTTTTCCCCTACCTAACACTGAGAATCTTAAGAGAATAATGTTGGTTTTGTGAAATTAGAAGTGAACTAGGTAGCTGGTAAATTGCAAAGTAGCTTATCATGTTGTCTTCTTTTGAGAGAAATTCAGTTGGAGGACACTTTCTGGGAAGTCAATGCCATCAGCAAGGAGCACCATGTCGCATCTTCCGAGATGAACCAGGAGCACTACGTCGCATCTTCGGCGATCAACCAGGATGAGATAGACGAGATGTACGTAGAAGATGGCTCAGTAGCATTATGTGTTGATTTCCCTCGAGTAATTTCCATTGCGGAGGCGGGAGGAGAGGTATAACTTTGCTTCTTAACTTTAGACAAGGGAAAGTTCTATAGTTTTGGGGCATGATGGAATTCTTGCTTCCTGAATCTTGGAAGGAATTGAGTAGGTTTGGTCTGGAACCAAATAACTAAACCAGTTTATTTGATTACTCTTCTCTTGGAGATATTAAGGTTGTTGATGCACTCTTGGGGGAGGTCGATGTCATCCATGAGGGGCAGGTTGCCATGTCTGCTGCCAAGGGCAAGGAGGAGCCTGGGGAGATGGGACTAGAAATGGAGGAAAATGAAGGGTGTGCCCCAAGGAAGTACTATGAGTATTTGCACTCCCTAAACGACAAGCAGAGGGAGGCTGCATGCAGTGATGTTGCTGTTCCGTTAATGATCGTTGCAGGTCCAGGAAGTGGAAAGGTACAGTTTTTGTCTTAATTTGGATAAATTGTACAATATACATTTCGTGTTTCTGGATACAATATCTTAGTTCTCATTACAGGGAATATGTATAATTATAATGTGATTAACTCTTTCCACAAAATTGGTTTTCCCAAATTTGATATCCAAAAAGTCAACTAAGACCAATAATTTCTGTTGCTTGTGTCCACCGAGACCAATTGTTTTCGTGATTTACCTTTTTTTTTACTAAGATGATTTAAGAAGAATAAGATTATCAGTATCAGATGAGTTAATAAGTTCATATCTTCTGTTCTTATAACTGATATTATTTTCCCAAGAATGTTATAGCTGATATTATTTTCCCAAGGATGTTATAGCTGATATTTTGATGCAATTAATTATTGATTCCAAATGAAATCAGAACTAACATCATCTGTCCCATTACGACAGAAATCCTACCTACAAAGTAAAATATATCCCATGAATATTATTTTTGCTTGAACTCGCATCTAAAAATGTGCACCAATTGTAGTAGAAGAAACTCTGCGCAAAGGTTGCACCATTTATTCCCAAGACAGTAGCCTATATCCTTCCGGACAGTTGTAGAAGAACCGAAAGCAATTTACTCATATGTTTCACTCTTATTTGTTTGTCTGTTTATGTAACTTTATATCGTATTTGCGAACTTCTGGCGCACTAATGTAGTGTTCAAGAAAATGATGCAAGTGCAGTCCTTGGATTTACATTTTTAAAACGGTCTGAATTTTGTCTCTTACCTGCACACAGTTTCATTATGCTGTGACTTCAATATAATAATTAATAAGATGGCACTCTTTAACTTTGCTCCATAGACCTCTTATCTTGTGATCATTTCCACACTTTTGTCTATATTGACTTTCTTTGTAATTGGCATGACTCAAGACTTCTACAATGGTCGGCAGGGTTCTCACATTGCTCAAAGAGGTAGGGTGCGCTCTTTCATATGTTCACTACAAAATTAGCATGTTGTGATATTTGAAGGTCACACAGTCACATTTCTCCATTTATTGTACGACCAGGGAATTCCACCATCAAACATCCTTGCTATGACATTCACAACTGCTGCTGCCTCAGAAATGAGGGACCGGATAGGGGCAGTGGTCGGGAAGGCAGTTGCCAAAGAGATCATAATAAGCACATTTCACTCCTTCTGCTTGCAGCTTTGCAGGACCCATGCTGAAAAGTATGTATTTTCTGTTGTCAGATATTGACTTAATTATGAAGTAACTGAATGGGATAGAACTGTATAAAAATGAAGCTAAAATAATATTATCCTCTATTTTACTTATGAGTCAATATTTACTTATGATGACTCTTTTCACCTGTATTAAGTAGTAACCATGAACTAGATGTCAGAGATGCGTTAAACTACCTCTTACAATCATTTTTTTTCGAGAAAACGCCAAGGAACTTTGTGTTCCATTGCATTGAAAAGATAGAGTTGGGTTACAATCCTCCTAAGAGGCCAAGTTCAAACAAAATACAGGGAAACTAGTGTACATCCCAGGTGGGCGGTGTTAAGCTTCATGCACTAGCCAACGCAACCAAAAGTCCGAACTGATGGAAAGGGCCAGGCAATCCACATATACACTTCATCACCCCCTCTCACGTGTGACGCGGAAAGTCAACACGTGGATAGACTCAGAGGTATGGCTCAAGAGGCCTATACGTGGACAAAGGGGGGCAACAACATTTTTTTTTGGATAAACTGCGAAAGCCAGGACTTGAACCCAAGACCTTAGCTCCGATACCATGTTATGCTTCATGCACTAGCCAAGCAACAAAGTTCGAACTGATGGAAAGGGCTAGGCAATCCACATATACACTTCAACAGGCGGCAGGATGACACGAAGGCCATGGGCACCAGCTCGTGCCCACTGCTCTACTTCGTCCTTGATCTTGGAGACGAGGTCATGAACCAGAGGCTGGGCACCATCGAAGACGCACTCGTTGTGCTTCTTCCAAATCATCCACGGTGTCAGGAGGGCAATGGATGTGAGACCCTTGCGCGGCTGCGTAGGCGTGTTCTACTTGGCGTGGAGCCACCAGTCCATGAGGGATTCTTCCTGATTTGGGCCTGCGGTGGTCATCCTGAGCTAGGCGAGGATCTCATGCCAAGTCTGCCTGGCGAAGGGGCACTCCAGGAGGAGGTGACGCATCATCTCGGTGGCCTGGTCGCAGAGTGGGCATCCGGGCTGGTACTGGAGTCCACGTCGAGCGAGGCGATTAGCAGTCCACGACCTATCTTGGTTGGCTAACCAGTGGAAAAACTTCACACGCAGCGGCGACCAATTTTTCAAATGAGTTTCCACGAGAAGCAAGTCGTGGATCCTTGGAAGGTGGCGAGGTAGCAGGAGCTGGTGGCCGTCCACTACCAAACAAGCTGGTCGGGGGCGTCCGAGAGCAAGAAGTGCTTGATCGCCAGCCAGACATGCAGATACTTGTCAATCTCGTGTATGCCGAGGGCCCTGTGGATGTCTCGTGCCTAGTTATGGCCCTGTAAACCTTCAGTGATGGTCCAAATCTTTGCGGCGGCGCTTGGGGATGCAGCTGTAGAGGGCTGGGGCATCTCGCTTATTGACTGCCAGTTGATCCAGTGGTCCTTCCAGAAAAATGCAGTTAAGCTGTTTCCGATGGTCATCGTGGTGGAGGAGAAGAAGAGCACCCGTTCCTTGGCAGACGATTGCAGATCCAAGCCACTCCAGGCACGCTCATGATCGGTGTGCGAGAACCAAAGCCAGCAGAGCCTCAGGGCGAGGCCAACACACTCTAGGGCGTGGATGCTTAACCCTCCGTGCGAGATGGGGCAGCAGATGCGGTGCCAATTGCGTGGCAGAGGCCATCGTTGGCAGCTACGGGGCCAACCCACAAGAAGCTGGGTTGAATCTTCTCGATTTGACGAAGCGTCTTCTTTGGCGGCACGAAGGCGAGGAGTTGCTGCTCAGGAATGGTACCCAAGACAGATTTCACCTACGCGAGGCGCCCTGGTTTGTTCATCAGTCCGTCCTTCCAAGCAGGGAGTCGCCCAACGATCCCATCGACAAAGGCATGTAATTGGGCTGTGGTAGGTCGTCGTATTGCGAGGGGGATCCCGTGGTAGGTGATCGGTAGCTCGACAATAGGACAACCTAGTTGCGGGATCGCAGCCGTCGCCTCATCCGTGTTGCAATGCAACGGAGCTCTTGGCGTAATTCGCCATAAGGCCAGAGGCGCGGCCGAAGAACTTCAAAATTTGGCAATGATGTCGCTGGACGAACAATGGCAGAAAAGTACCACGTCATCAGCGTACAGAGACACCATGGGGATCGAACGTCTAGGGTGCAGTTGAGCCATGATTCCCAGGTCGATCGCGCGCTTGGTGAGCCATTCTAATGTGTCAACATTGAGTGCCCGCGACGACGATCACGCTGGCAGAGCCCCCGGCGGTGCCAGATAGGGGCGCCCGGCTCGCCATTCATCAGGACGCGTGTGCTCGCCGACGACAGGAGGATAGGATTCACTCCAGAAGTCTGTTCCCAAAGCCATATTGGTGAAGGACCTCGAAGAGGAAGGGCCAAGCCAGGGAGTCGAAGGCGGGCGGGAGGTCTAATTGGAGCAAGACTCGTGGGGCACCCGGTTGGTGAAGGACCCGGGCCGATTGCTTGACTAGAATGAAGTTGTCATGCAGACTTTGACCGGCGATGGACGTGTTTTGGCTTCGGCTGACAAGGCTATCCAACTTTGGGGTGAGGCATAGTCAGAGGACTCTGGCAAAGATCTTGGCCACTAGGTGGATAAGACTTATTGGCTTGTAGTCGTTTAGTCTTTAGTGTGTTCGCATCTGCGTGCTTCGGTAGCAGGGTGATCAGCGCCTGGTTGAGGCAGCCATGGCCTCTCATCTCATATAACTGTTGGAAGACGTCGACAAAGTCTTGTCGCACCATACTCCAACAGGCCCACAGGAACTCTGCGGTGAAGCCGTCGCCCCGATCGCCTTGAGCGCGGGCAGACGCTTGATCGCCTCCCAAATCTCCTCGGTGTTGAAGGGAGTGTTGAGGTCGTCAAGGTCACTGGGCACAATTAGCTCCAACAAGTCCACTGTGCAATCGCAGTCGATGGCGGTGCCCAGGAGCGCATCATACTGCGCAAAGGCAGCTTTCGCCATGCTCTCGTGCTCGGTGATCACCTGGTCGTCCACATTGAGGCCAAAAATCCTGTTCTTCAGCTGGCGGAAAGAGCATTGCCGGTGGAAGAAGGCGGTATTGACGTCGCCGTCCTTCAGATTGGCGAATCGAGCGCGTTTTCGAGCGAATGTGCACTCCATAGAAGCCAAGCCAAGATAGGAAATCTTAAGCTGCTTACGGAACTGATCCTCTTGCAGCGTCAACATCCGGTCTTCCTGAGCCTTGTCAAAGCGTGAGATGAGCTCGTGTGAGATGGCCATCTTGTTCCTATTGTTCCCGACAGATCGGGAACTCCAATTCGTCAACTTCCGTGCCGTGGCTTGCAATCAAATCATCAGATGGCGGTAGGGGTTGGCGTCATCGATGGAGCTCTAGGCCGCAGCCACCGTCTCGTGGAAACTATCAAGGCGCAACCATAGATCCTCAAAGTGGAATCGTTGATGTGCAGCCGGTACGGCCGTACGGGGGTACAACCAACAGCAATGGGCTGTGGTCAGAAACCACAGATGCGAGGCATCGAAGGTGGCAAGCGGCATGGGTGTCTTCCCAGTCAGCAGTGCAAAGCACCTGTCAAGGTGCACCACGGTGGTTGGGTGGGGGAGGGGATTGCTCGTTCGACCATGTGTACCGGCGACCATTGAGATATATTTCCTTCAACGTGAGGTCGTTGATCAGCCTTCGGAATCTGCTCATCATGCTTCTATTCAGATTGCCATCATTCTTGTCTTTGTCGTGGTAAATTAGGTTAAAATCCCCGCAAAGCATCCAAGTAAACCTATTCATGGACAACCCGGCCCGGAGGCCCGAACCCGAAGCCCGACATTCAGGCCGGGCTCGGGCTCCAGTTTCTCGCCCGAAGCCCGGCCCGAAAGTCTGAAATAAGCCCAAAATGGCTATATATATTATTTTTATTTGAAATATAGGTATAATAAACTAATATAATATCCCGAATATGATTAATTTAATTAAAAACGCCATTGTTCATGTGTTTCAGGCCGGGCGGGGTCGGGCTCGGGCTTGGGATTTTTTCATCGGGCTTTGCCAAGCCCGGCCCGAACCTGGCCCGTGGAATGATCAGGTTTACATCCAAGGTCCCTGGCAATTGCTGCGGACGTTGCGTAATTCCTGAAGAAACACGATTTTATCTGCATCATCCTGCGCTCTGTAGACCACCGTCATCCACCAAGGGGCATCTGAGCCTGTGGAAACCTTGGCAGTGATCGTGTTCGCGGAGAACGCCGGGTCCGTGATAGTCACGGCCTTGCTCTTCCAAGCGAACCTCTTACAATCATCTCTAACTGTAATTTAATGTCTCACAAAGTTGTTAATGGAAAAGTATGTGCAATGCTATATCAATTTGCTGATCTGATAATTTTCTTGTTTGTGTTTTATGTTCTCATTTCAATACACATTCTCTTTCTTGCAGTTTATTAAGTCTACAAGTTGTTGTGAACTTTTAGATACTTGTTCTTGGCTTATTTTGTCCCTTATTTTGAAAATATTTCTACAACATTCGTTTGAAGGCTAGGCCGCACATCTGAATTCATAATATATGGCCATGGGCAACAAAGGAGGGCCATTATTGAGGCAGAACGCCTGTTGGAGCATGGCAAAAGTGATGGTTTAGGAGATGCAGTTAAGCAGCAGTATGATGGAGACATTAAACATTCTTTTAAAGACAAAGCTAAGAAGTGGTTGAAGTTTGTTACACAGGTGCCTTCTATTTCTGAAGATTCATCACTATCATTTTATAGTTTCTATTTCCTTTTTGTTTTGGTGCACCTGCAGCTCTATGAAGGGATTGGGCAGTCTCTACAGCATTTTGCTCCTGCAAAATTATTGTAAAGCCTAACAATAACTTTAAATCTACCCAAAGTGTCGTTCAGATTCTCCTTATATATGTATATATGTTTGTTACTTGCCACCTTCTGCACAATCGACAGCGCATAATATTGAAGGAACTGCTTCAGCATGCTGTGCAGACATTGTTCTAAAGGCTTACTGCATATAGTGGATTATTCCTAGTCTTGTTGAGACGCCTGAATTAATTCAAGATAAAGTATACAAAGTTCTGCATATAGTAGAAAACAGAAATACAAAGGTTTTATACAATACACTTGACATACAAAAACTAACTCTGAAGAATCACTTTAGAACCAATCAATTAGGACACAACAACAAACGTCTTATTAATAATTTTGACAATTACTAGATCCCAAAAATGATGTGAAAACTCTGGGTAACTATAATACTGCTTGAAGCCTTGAAGGTGCCTCACAAAACCATAGGTGTGACCACATGCTAAAACTGGATCACATTTAGCTTAGTTGTGAATGGATATGTCCATAGTTAAAAAAGGCACACCTAGGCAGGCGCTTAAGTGCGCGTAGGCTCTAGGTGATAGCAAAACGCCTAGCGCTTAATCTGCGCATAAGCATGCGCTTTGGCCAGAAAAGTGCAAGGCAGTGGCTATGTTTTTAAAGCGTCCCTAAGGCGACGCCAAGGCGTCGAAGCGCCCCCCCTCCGCTTTGGGAAATCGACCGCTTTGGGCGCCTAGGCGCCAAAGCGCCCCCCCTCCCTAAGGCGGTAAGGCGTCGCCTTAAAAACATAGGGCAGTGGCCATAAGCATAAGCATAAGCATGCACTTTCTAACTGTCTTAAGTGCGCCTAGGCTATAGGTGATAGCAAAATGCCTAGCGCTTTTTGAACTATGGGTATGTCTCACTTCACGGGTAGTCATGGGCTCATGGCTATGGATTTTGTTTGTCCAAAGCATTTTGGTTCACACAATTCTTGAGCTTACTACTAGAGTCTCTATCACATTTGTACTAGATCCAAACTGTGAGCGAGTCAGTAATATGAAGAAGTCTTTCTGGAAAATAATCATGTATCTATAGTGTAGGAGGTTGTGTTACTAAGCAGATCTTTTTGTGTAGTTGGGTTTTATTGTTACCATTTACCAAATGTTGCATCTTCATTTACAGGCGAAATCTTCAGGACAAACTCCTGAAGAATATGAAAAGAAGGGCGATTTGACAGGAGTAAGCTCTCTTCTGTGTATAAATCATTGTTATCCACTTTGTTCTATAATCACATTGACCTTTACTTCGTGACATTTTGAGTAGGCTTCGATTCTTCGGCACTATAATGAAATACTAGTGTCTTGTAATGCTCTTGATTATCATGATTTTATCAACTCATCCATAACTCTTCTCACGAAGTTTCCAGAAGGTAGTTTCATTTCTTATCTCACAATATCACCTGCTTTGATGAGCTGTTGATAAGATATCTGTCTTGCCTATGCAGTATACAAAGAGTGCCAGAACACATGGCAGGCAATAGTGGTTGATGAGTTTCAGGATACCAGTGCTATGCAATATTTTCTTCTGAAGCTTCTAGCTTCTCACAATCATATAACCATAGTTGGTGATGATGATCAGGTATGCAAATTTGGTCCACTTTATCATCCAAGAATTTTAGAACTTATGGTTTCTAGATGCCCATTGGTGCTTTCAGCTGCCATACATATACTATTTTCAACTTCTTTTTCTCTTGTATCAGTCCATCTTCAGTTTCAATGGTGCGGATGTTTCTGGCTTTGATTCATTCCGTAGAGACTTTCCAAATCATAAAGAGGTAACTGTGACGTCTCTGGGGGCACTTTCTAACTGTCTTAGGTGTTACATTTTCTTCATGATATCTGTTAAGTAGCTTGCCTTGCCGATGACTGCAGATCAGGTTGAACAAGAACTACCGCTCTACACGGGCAATTGTCGAAGCAGCAACAGCTCTTATTCACAACAACACTAAACGGTGTAATCATAAACTTGCTGAGACAGACAACCCTTCTGGAAGTAAGGTATACTCATAGAAGCCCAACTGAACTGCTTCGTTTGTTCTTCCATCCTGTCAGTTGCTTATTGATTTAATATTACTTAGATCACTGTTAAGGAGTGCCATAGCGAAGATTCACAATGTGCATTTGTCATTGACAAAATCATTGAAACTACATCTAGTTCAGCTGAAGGCCGCGACTTCGGTAAAATTGCTGTCCTATATCGAAGACAGGTTGAGAATTTTTGAACCCTGCATTGTAGAAAAGCACATTTGGTCATGCTTGCAGTCTAACTTTCTTATACACAGATAACTGGCAAAGCATTCCAAGTGTCATTTCGCAACAGGAAAATACCCTTTAATGTTCATGGTGTGGCTTTCTACAGGAAAAAGGTAGTTCAATTTAGTTTAATCTTGAGACTCATTGCAAAGTAGCAATTTCTCATTATTTCTCTTTTCTTCTGTGCGGTTAACTCTACAGTCATTAGTTGGGTAACATTTGGGATCTTGGAAATTTCTTATGGGTTGCAAACGAGCTATTGCTAATTTTTCAATGCCTTTGGAAGGAACCAGTAGGGAAGCACCCTTCTGAAAATATATGTTATAATCATAAGCTATTGTTTGATCTTGATGCTATGAAGCTAACAACATTATTTGTTTTTGTTTACTTATTTTTTTGTAGACATGTGAGTTTGGTCAACGTCAGCCATACCTAGACTGTTCGAGAAATCAATCATGCGAAATCTTTTTTTGTGCATCACCAAATTTTGCATAACTTTGTTCCACTTAATAATAAACGAATGACCACACTTTAGTGCACTCATAATTTACTTGGGAATAATAAGTAAACAACCCTGTAAGTGCTCTCAATTGCCTCATGGCTTAAGTGCTTTACCATGCTATTATTCCAGGCCATCAAAGCTATTATGGCAATACTTAGGACCACGTTACCTGGTTGTGATGATGGCCCATGGCGTCAGGCCTTAAAGACCCTTTTGCCTGGTGACAAGGAAGAAAAAAAGAAGGTTCAAGTGTTACCAGACTCTTTCTTTTGCGTGTTATACCTTTTTTCATTTTTAAAATTTCCATATATTTGATAATTTGTTGCAATTTTATTTGCAGATTATAGATCATGTGGAAAAGATTTCATTGGCTAGAAAGTGTAGCTTCATATCAGCTGCTACTGACATCTTCAGTGCAAAGGTCTCCGGGACCTTCAAAAGGTTGTTCAATTCTCCCTGTTAACTTGCTGTTCTTAGACACCATAAATTCACCGCAAGTATTGTTATTTCAAGCTAATTGAAGACTGTTTATACCATCTTTTACATGGGCACCATTATTGCATATGTACATTAAATGTGTGTAGGACCGATGTTGTTTGTGCTTTGAGCTATACAACTGCTGCTTATTTATAACATAATTTCCATTTTGTTCTTAGTTTGGAAACTTTGTTTTGTCAGTAAGTTTCCTTATCGTTATGCCATGCTCATGAATCTACTAAATGTTGCTTTATTCAGAGTGTCTCATTTTGTTGGCTGCAGGACCCAGATTACTCAAGGGCGTAAGGTTTTATCGACCTTGTATAGCCTATCAAAATTTGTTGAGAGGGTACTGAACAAAATTTTACTCCCCAGTACTGTACATTTCTTCATAACATAGGATACATCTCAGTTTACGATATATCTGCAATGTTCCATATCTTCAAAATTTTCTGTAAAGAAATAGCTGACCTATAAAAACGTAAACATCTATGGAATGAACATGTGCCATCAATTTCAAGAACTTAGTTCTTTTGCCTGTGTATTTAGTATTTACAGGTAAGAGGGTTATAACTTCTGCACATCACCCATAACTTAGTAAACTTGCATCGCGTTCTCTGTTGATAGTCAGCAGTGAACAAACTTCTGCACAACATTATTTATAACTACCCCATGTAGAGTGGACAATTATAACTTCTGCACAGCAGTGGTACACTTCATCTGATCTTGTGGTTAGTTTCTCAAGAGCTACATCCTTTTTTAACTGACTGCTAATGCAGAACCACACTAATCAAGGTCACCTCTAAAATAGTAGCCATCTTCTTAATTACAAATATTAACCCTCATCGTAAGTTCATAAGAGGTAGCAACCACTTTTTTTTGGGGAAAAACACAAGTCTATGTATCTGAATGTACTATTTCATGAAAGATATCTTTGTATGTGTTGTGCTCTGATAATGGTCTGATTCTTTTCATAGATACATGTTAACATAGACGAAAGCATAACTCACTAAACCTGCAGCAAAGCCTTACTGATAATTGGCTGTCTTCATTTTTGTGTCTCAGGAACAATCAGTTTCAGCTGTCATTTCTTCTGCAGGAAATATGCTACCTCAGGTTCAGTTACTTGTTACAATTGCATCCAAAAAGATTTACTCTCTGTTTTGGTGTTTTATCACCTTTTTACAAGTTTTTAAATAGCTAGCTATAACTGTGCTATAGCTTTTTGAACCCTAGATGCTATCTGCCAGGCATATTCATTATTTTTTATATTCTAGTGTTAAAATCGATGATTGTTTTCACTAGTTTTTTTTGCGACCTCCTGCGAAAAGTGCAATTTAAACCTTGTTTTTAAATATGACCTGGGAGCACTGTGAATAGAAAAAGTGCTTTTGAAGCAACAGTGTTACTCCATATCGGTGTGAATTTGTACATGCAGTTGGTACATGACTTTATGTGATCCTATCATCTAATGGAATCATGAACTGTGTGCTCACACCTGTTGATCATCTTGAATTCTTCTAGTTTACTGCAGAATTCATGGTATGCAATAACTGGGAGTGGGGGTGGGGGGTTAAATTAGGCACAATTGTAACCTCCTAATCCTGATTCGCAAAAAAAACCCCCTCCTAATCCAAGCTTATTCATAGGGGGAAACAGCCAGCTGGAACAGTGTCATGTGCTTTCACTGTAAACATATAACTATAACGTAGGATCTGACATCATTGTTTGCCACGTGTTCTACGATCAGATCATGCTAATTTCCTGTTGTAAATTAAATCTACAGTAGAAAGCTGTGAAATTGATATATGGTTTGGGCACACATTACCTTATCGCATATATGCTTATTACCAAACTGAGGCTGATTTGGTGTGTCTCTAGTCCCTACTGATCCTATAATATCTACATCAATGCTTTGTGTATATTTCATTCTTTTCATGATGGTTAATTTAATAATTTTCATTTCTTTGGCAGCAATATCTCCTTGAAAAGCGTGCAGTTATTGATAACGATGGTGGTAAATTGTTAAATGAAGACAATGACATCAGATCTGTAAGTTCATACTATTTGATGCTCTTAATGTTCTATGTGTTGATTGTCTTGAGACTTAAATTTTGATGTGCACTGAGATGAAGATCATTCTGAATCATCCTAGCTCTAGCATATATAAGAGCATGCACAAATGGAGATTGAGCAAGATATGCATTTTGTTCCTCATTGAAAATGCCCAAATCAAGTGACGTGCTGCTTTTATTTAAGTCAAAAGCAGCTATTGGTAGACTTGTAACTAATTTTCTGGAAACAAGCTTATTTAAAATAGCTTGTCAACCATCATGGTTGGATAAAGGGTCCATGATCTCACTGGTAATGAGTCGCTGTTACCAAAACTAGGAAATCTGTAATCTAGCCAAGTTTTCCAAAAGCCAAACAATTTGATTACTTGAGACTAGATAGCGAAAGTTGTGGCTAACTACTCGGAGAGCAAAGAGGGCGACGGCGCGCTCTGGCGATGGCGATGGCGACTACCCTCCTGCGGTGGACGTCGCCCCCGCTCCCCCTCCCCAGCCTCTGCGCCGCCCCCTTCGGCCTCTGCGCCGGCCTGCCGTCCGCGCCCCCTTCCCCGACCGCGCCACCCGCCCCGGCCGTGGCGCCGCTCCCCTCGCCCGCCCCTGTCCCTGCGCCCCGCATTCGGTGGGCAGACCTCGCCGACGAGGACCCGCTCCCTTCTCCCGCCGCTTCCCATCGCACTGCACAGCTCGGCTGGGCCGGTGGCTCAGCCCCCCGCGTGAGGGGCTCGGCCGCCGGCTCGCGGCTACCGCGGTTGCCGACATCGCCCTTGAGCCCCGCTCGGGCTGTTGGGAGGCAAGGCGCGCCCTTGTGGAGCGGGGCTGCCCGTCGCCAGCGCAACCGGACTTGGGGTGTGGCTGGCCGTTCTGACAGGGGTCCGACTCTTACGTCGTGGCGCCGCCCGATGGTTGACCCGCGGCCGCGTCCGGTGGCAGCTCCGACCTCGCTGGCGGCTAGCCATGGCCCGGTCCCCTCGTCCCCTTTGGTGCGGTCTTCCCCATTCCGCCCGTTCATCGCCTCGTTCGGGTCTTCTTCCCTCTGCTTCCAAGCCTCTCGGTCCACTCGACGCCCCTGGTTGGCCCTTGCCGGCGGGTGCTGGCGGCGGCGCTTGCCCCGACTAGGGAAACCCTACGGGTCCCGCCCCCTCCGCGCCTCCTGGGCCGCCCCTCGCCCGAACCTAGCCTCTTGGGCCGTGGCCCAGCCCACCAGTCGCTGGCGCTAACTGGGCCAACCCTGCTTGGACCGGGCCGGCTTGCGGCTGCTGGGCCGCTTCTGTGCCCTAGGCCCGTGGCTCCAGTGGCCTCGATATGGCTCCCCCGAGGCTTTCTGACCGCATCGTCTCCCCCCCGCCGCCTCCCTCGACCCGTCCCATGCTTCTGCTCCCCCGCCCGACGCGACGCGCCCCTCTCCCTCCCCGCCGGCCTCCGCGGCTGTCCCCCCCCTCCCCCGCCGACCTTGCCGTGGCCGGCCATGCCCCGCGAGTGGGACGACGGCGCGGCCCGGCACAAGCGGCGCGCCAAAGACTGCTGTGACCCCCCTCGCCCATCTCTTGATGCACTTCGACGTGAGGAGGAGCTCACGCGTGAGCTCCGGGAACTCCACGGCGGCCGCCGCGACGATCGGCGCTCCCCGCCCCGCCGGGACAATCGGGGCCGCTCCCACTCCCCCCGGCCGACGGCCTCTGGGGACTGGCGCCCCCGGCGCCGCTCGCCGTCCCCGGCTCCTCGGCGTGGTCGGAGCCCCTCCCCATCCTGCTCGGCGCGCCTCCCGTCTCCTTGCTCCCAAGCCCAACCGGTCGCTCTTGCATCCCGGAAGTACGTCCCGCCCCACGCCGCCGCACCTTCGGCTCGGGCCTCCACTGCCACTCCAGGCGGCGGCCCGCCCCGCGGCCGCCAGGGCCCCGTGTAAGGGCATATTTATCGCTAAGTGTTTTGGTGATTGATGACAATACTCGTGCAGACTAATCGTGTGCCTTGAGTCCCACAGATACTTCTTCATTAGGCACAAGATGATTCGGTGCCCCTCGAAGACTAGTGAAGCCGTCGTTGTTCTACGTTTCTCTTTGGTGGAGTTGAGTCGTAGGAGAGCCGTACTATTAAGAGGGGGTCCGCGTCGGAAAGGTAGGGTGGAATCACACGTACACTTGCCCCTCCTTTCCTTGCACTTTGGAGCTACCCATCGTTATCATTGTTGTGCGAAAAACTGACGACTACTGCTGTACTTGCGGTAGTACCGCAAGTACACGCGGTAGTACCGCGAATCCTCACGGTAGTACCGCCCCTCTGGCGCGGTAGTACCGCGGTACCTTGGCCTAGTGCCGCTCCAGTGCGGTAGTAGGGGCGGATGTAATTTTTTACATCCGCGCCCCTCACGGTAGTACCGCTCCTCTGGTGCGGTAGTACCGCCGCACTCTGGCCTAGTGCCGCTCCGGTGCGGTAGTAGGGGCGGATGTAATTTTTTACATCCGCGCCACCCACGGTAGTACCGCTCGTCCTGCGCGGTAGTACCGCGGGCGCTCACGGTAGTACCGCTCCTTTGGAGTTGTAGTACCGTGGCCCTTCTGCCTAGTACCGTTGCGTCGCGGTAGTAGGCGCGGATGTAATTTTTTACATCCGTGCCTACCACGGTAGTACCGCGCCTTACAGGCGGTAGTACCGCGTCGGGTTTTTGCACCACCCTAGTTTCTGCGGAAGTTGACACGGATGAAATTTATTTCGTCCGCGCCCTTCCCAGGCCGTGACCCTCCTGCCTTGCGGTAGTACCGCAAGGGGGAGCGGTAGTACCGCACCAGCGGTAGTACTGCTTCTAGCTCAGGCTTGTTCCGGCCTGTGTAGCTGCCACGGTAGTACCGTGATCACCCACGGTAGTACCGCGCGTCGTCGCGGTAGTACCGCTCCCTTAGAGCGGTAGTACCGTGAGTCGCGGGCAGAACTAGTGGATAACGGTTGGATCTTTTCCCCGTCTATATAAGGGATGTCTTCTACCTCTAGTTGACTACCTCTTCCACCTCAAAACTCCATTGTTGCTCCAAGCTCCATTTTTGCTCGATCTCTCTCCCTAGCCAATCAAACTTGTTGATTTGCTCGGGATTGGGTGACAAGGGCCCGATCTACACTTCCACCAAAGGATATTTGATTCCCCCACTTATCCCTTGCGGATCTTGTTACTCTTGGGTGTTGAGCACCCTAGACGGTTGAGGTCACCTCGAAGCCATACTCCATTGTGGTGAAGCTTCGTGGTGGTGTTGTTGTTGGGAGCCTCCGATTGTTGTGGAGATTGCCCCAACCTTGCTTGTAAAGGTTCGGTCGCCGCCTTCAACGGCACCAATAGTGGAATCACGGCATCTCGCATCGTGTGAGGGCGTGAGGAGAATACGGTGGCCCTAGTGGCTTCTTGGGGAGCATTGTGCCTCCACACCGCTCTAACGGAGACGTACTTCCCCTTAAAAGGAAGGAACTCCGGTAACACATCCTCGTCTTCACCGTCTCCACTCTTGGTTATTTCGTGCCTTTACTTTTGCAAGCTTACTTATTGTTACATCTCTCGCTTGCTTGTGTGCTAGTTGTTATTGCATCATATAGGTTGCTCACTTAGTTGCATATCTAGACAACCTATTTGTTGCGAAGTTTATTTTGGTAAAGAAAAGCTTAAAAATTGTTAGTTGCCTATTCACCCCCCCCCTCTAGTCAACCATATCGTTCCTTTCACCCCGCCAAGAAGAAGCGCCGCGGTCAGGGCCGGGGCAACCAAGGCTCGTTCCCCCCGCCGGTTCCGGGTGCCCCCTCCACCCCGGGCCCCGTCTCCAACCTCCTGCGCCCCCCATGCTTGAACTGCGGGGTGGCGGGTCACTCGCAAGTCAACTGCGCCAACCCCCAGTGTTGCTACATCTGCAAGGATCCTGGCCATCCCGCCCTCCTGTGTCCAGATAGACCGGTGATCTTGGAGCTCATGATGTACGGTCACGGTATCGAGGGGCTGGGCTTCTTCCACCTCGAGGTCCCCGACACCCCGCCCCCACCCCCACACTGCAGGCTATTGTCACTGTGATCGACGGGGTGGCCTCTCCGGAGATGATTGAGGCCGAGCTCAACCACCTCTACCGTTGCCAGTGGGACTGGGTGGTCACTCCTACCGCTGGCCACATCTTCACCGTGGTCTTCCCCGACTCCGTCAACTATGGATACGCCACCCGCAGTGGCCGGATCACCCTCGCCCTCAACCAACTCGTCGTCGACGTTAACGAGCCGATTCTCGACGCGAAGGCGGTGGCCGTTCTGGATACCACTTGGATCCTTGTGGCCGGCCTCCCCGACATCGCCCGGTCGGAGCTCGTCATCCGCCAGATGTCCCGGATCCTTGGCAAGGTGGTGGTGGTTGACGAGCTCTCCCTCTGCAAAAAAGAGGAGGTCCGGGTCAAGGTCAAGTGCTTAGACTCCTCCAAGCTCCGTGTCACCGTTCGAGTGTTCTTCAGTGACCAGGGCTTTGACCTACGGATCGCCCCCGAGCCTCCCAACCACGTCGGTCGTCCCCGTTTCTTCGACGACGGCCCGCCCGGTGACAACCCGGGGGCCGACGGGGACTACCACGGTCGCCACCGCCCCCGCTCCCGCCGGTCGGAGGAGGTGGGAGGGTCGGACGATTCCCACTCCCGCTCCCCGTCCCCCTCGCCTACTCCCCCTACCTCCGAGGACCGAGGCCGCCAGGCCGCGCCCGGCCCTCCTCCCTCCTCTGTGGCCACTGTGGAGACATCGCCCGACCCGGTTGCCGAGTCCTCGGAGGCC
Source organism: Triticum aestivum (assembly GCF_018294505.1). Classification (NCBI taxonomy): domain Eukaryota; kingdom Viridiplantae; phylum Streptophyta; class Magnoliopsida; order Poales; family Poaceae; genus Triticum; species Triticum aestivum. Next base: position 239,730,428 of record NC_057797.1, on the reverse strand, counting down.
AGCGACACCTCCAGCTTCGGCCTGGTCGTCTGTCCGACCTCCTTCCCCGCTCCCCCGCGGCGCCCGACCTCGTTGGGCCGGCTCTGGAGGTGGTGCCGCTCCTGGCCGCGACGCTGACCTCAGGCTCGGCCTCGCCTGCTCCCGCGGTGGGTGTACCACCACAGGCACCCTCCCCTGGCGCCGCGACTGCCATTGCCTCGTCTTCTCCGCCTCCCCCGACGCCCCCCTGGACGCCCTCCCGCTCCTGGCCGCGGCCCCTACGAGTGCGCCTCCGGCCGCGGCGCCTCCCGTGGTCGTCCGGCCACCCTCGGCGGCGACCCCCCCATCGTCCCCATCGATTCTGGTGGTCCCGGCGGCCGCCGCCTCCGTCCCTGCTTCGCTGTCTGCTCGCTCGACTCCGACTCCACTGCTCCTCGGCTGCGTTGGACCTCTCCAGCTCCCTCCCGCGGCGGACCCCGGCACGGATGGGGAGACCAGGGTGACCACCCCCGTGGCTGCCCAGCCTCCCCCTCCGCGATCCGCGGCCTACTCCCGCCGCGGCCAGTCTGCTTCCTTCCTGGTGACGGCCTCCCGCGGGAGCGCTCGGCTCGATGCTGCGCGCTCGGATGGCAGCCCGGCTCTGCCCATCCACGAGCGGGCAGAGCTCCGCGCTGTGGCCCGGAACCTGGAGCCAGGTACACCTGCAGTCCCCCCCTCTGTTACTACTTGCTCGTTCTCTGCTCTCGAGTCGGTTCCGCTTGGTCATCTTGTGAAGGTCGTGACAGACTCCGCGATCATCTTCAGGGGGGAGGTGGCTCCCCCCTTAGCTCAGATCGAGGCCATTAGGGCCCGCGAGATCCTTGACGGTAGACTAGCTGAAGCCCGCGTGGCTCTGCTCTCGCCTCCCGTCCCTGCGCCTGCTGTGGAAGATGCCACTCCGGCGCCCCCTCGGAGGACCGGTGGTCTCCTTCCGTTGGCGGCTGCCGACCTCTGTGGCCGCACTCGGTCTCGGACCGCCGCCCTCCGCGCCCAAAGCGCATCCCGTGTCCTGGGGTCAAGCAGCCCCCCAATGGATGCTTAATGCGCGCCCTCTTCTGGAACATCCGCGGTTTCGGCTATGATGGCCGACACCGCCAACTCATTGAGTACATGCGCGAGGAACACATTGACATCGTCGCCATACAAGAAACCATGCACACGGAATTCTCCCTCCCCGAACTCGATCGGCTTAGCTCCCACCTCTTTGCTTGGCATTGGCTCCCTTCTAGTGGGAGCACTGGCCATTCCGGTGGCATCCTGTTAGGCGTTAAGGATGCCACCTTCGAGGTGGGTAGTATGGACAGGGGCCAGTTCTTTGTTAGCATGGAACTTTTCGAGCGGGCCCTTAACTTCAAGTGGGAGGTTACTATCGTCTACGGCCCTGCAGACCATAGTAGATCTGCCTCCTTCCTCGAGGAGCTCCACCGGAAGGTTACGGCTGCTACGCTGCCGGTGGTGGTTGGAGGTGATTTTAACCTCCTTCGGTGCGCGGAAGACAAGAGCGATTCACACGTCAACTTTGCTCGCATGCAAATGTTCAATGACTGCATTGCTGATCTTGGTCTTCATGAAATAGATAGGGTGGGTGCCGGGTTTACCTGAACCAACCGTCAGGCTTCCCCGACCCAGTCCGTCCTGGACCGGGTCCTAGTTTCCCCGGAATGGGACCTCCGCTGCTCCCTAGCCTCCCTCCGGGCCATCACCCGCATTGGCTCCAACCACGTACCCCTCCTCTCCTCCGCTGACGAGCGCCCCTCGACCCCCCCCCCCCGATTCCGGTTTGAGACTTTCTGGTTGTCCCAAACTGGCTTCGTGGAGGCGGTTGGTGCCCGTTGGGTGGAAGCTCGCGCCCAACTGCAGCCCCGTCCCCCCTCTGCCATTGACTCATGGCAATTCTGTGCCAAGCGAGGCAGGCCGTTCATGAAGGGGTGGGGCGCCAACCTGGGGCGCGACCTCCGCGAGCGCAAGAAGGCCCTGTTGACCGCCATTCAGGCCCTGGACCTGCGCGCTGACGCGGTTGGCCTCTCTCCCGAGGAGTGGCTCTCCCGTTACGACTTGGAAGACCAGCTTTCTGTCATCTACACCGATGAGGAGACCTATTGGCGCTTGCGTGGTGCCCAGAAGTGGGTATTGAAGGGTGACGCGAACACGGCCTACTTCCAGGCCATAGCGAATGGCCGCCATAGACGTAACACCATCCCCCTTCTTTGGGATGGATCGATCCTCCTGCAGCCCCCCCGCGACATTAGGGCCCACGTTGACGGTTTCTATAGGTCCCTGTTCTCAGCTGCTCCTCGGAGCGGCTTATCTCTGGCCCGGGACTGTTGGTCTGGCCGCCAGCTAGTCTCCCACGCGGAGAACGCGGCCCTCATGGCCCCCTTCTCCGAGGGTGAGGTCTGGGCTGCCATTAGAGGCGTGAACCCTACCTCGGCCTCGGGTCTGGATGGCCTCCCGGTTAAATTTTTCCAGACCTTCTGGAATGTGATCAAGCCTGAGATCATGGCTATCTTCGACGAGTTCTACGTTGGGTCCATCGACCTCGGGCGCCTTAACTACGGGATCATCTCTCTCATCCCCAAGGTTACTAGGGTGTCCGACATCCGCCAGTTTCGTCCAATCACCGTGATTAATGTGATCTTCCGGATTCTGGCAAAAGGGTAGGCGACCCTTCTTGCTGATCACATTACCCACCCCAACCAATCCGCCTTCATTCAAGGTCGGTATATCCTGGATGGGGTGCTAGTGCTTCATGAAGTCCTGCATGAGGTCTGATCCAAACACCTCAGGGCGGTCTTCCTGAAGATCGATTTCCATAAGGCTTACGACACTGTTAGCTGGCCCTTCCTTCGGGAAGTTCTGCTCCGGAAAGGCTTCGACGAACGATGGATCACCAGAGTGATGCAGATGGTATCCTGCGGGCACACTGCCGTGAACATCAATGGGGAGATTGGCCCTTACTTCCCCACCCTTTGTGGGGTTAGACAAGGCGACCTGTTCTCCCCATTCTTGTTCAATATGGTGGTGGACGCACTCGCTGCCATCCTAGACAAGGCTAAAGCTGCGGGCCATATTCATGGGATCACTCCCCATTTGGCCGGTGGCTCCGGGATCTCCCTGCTCCAGTACGCCGACGACACCATCATCATGGTCGAAGGCTCGGACGCGGACATCGCGAACCTTAAGTTCCTCCTCCTCTGCTTCCAACAAATGTCTGGCCTCAAGATCAACTTTGACAAGAGTGATGTGATGGTAATGGGCTACCCTCCGGCGAAGGCCCTCGACATCGCCAACCGCCTCAATTGCCGCCTTGGTTCCTTCCCAACGACTTACTTGGGAATGCCCATTAGTGACTCTCGGCTTACCGCTGCGGACTTGCGTCCGACCGTAGCCAAGCTGCAAACGCGCATTGAGCCATGGCAGGGTAGGTGGCTGTCGAAGGCGGCTCGGACGATTCTCATCAACTCCTCCCTCTCCAGCCTCCTCTTGTTCCTCATGAGCTTCTACAACCTTCACGAGACCCTTCACCATGAGATCGCCAAGGTTCAATCTCGCTTCTATTGGGCTGGCGATAACAATAAGCAGAAATACCATAGGGTTAGCTGGCCAGACATCTGCAAGCCCCTGGATCAAGGAGGCCTTGGTATTATGTGCTCTAAGCGCATGAATATTGCCCTCCTTTCCCGTTGGCTTTGGCGCATCTCGCAAGGACACGGCGGCCTCTGGTGAGACATCATCCGGAACAAGTACCTGCGTGGGCAACCCCTGGCCTTCTGTCAAAGGTCCGGCGGTTCCCAGTTCTGGCAGGCGGTCATCCAACTGCTCCTCGTCCTACGCATTGGGACGTCCATCTCGGTTGGATCGGGTGCGGCGACCTTGTTCTGGTTTGATTGTTGGGCGGGTGACACCCCCTTCGCGGTTCGCTTCCCGGACCTCTTCTCCATCCCCGTCGCCCCCTCGATCTCTGTAGAGAGGGCCCTTATTGACTTAGGGCGCCTCGCTTTCCGGAGGCCCAATGGCCTCCGGAAGCCGCCGCTTGGCAAGAGCTGCTTGATTGCGTTGCTCTCCACGAGCCGGTTGTGGATTTTGGCCTGGATGAGGTTCGGTGGCGTCTTGAGCCTTCAGGCCAATTCACCACCAAGTCCCTCTATATGGCCATCGCCCCCTCCTCCGCCCCTCCCCCCTTTCGGCGGTGTGGTCCATCCGCCTGCCACTGAAAATCCGGATATTCATGTGGCAATGGATCCACGGACGGATCCCATCTGGGGTGGAGGTTCGCAAGCGCAATGGCCTTGGTTCCGGCCTCTGCCCGCTATGTGGTACCCCCGAAGATTCGAACCACATCTTCTCCTGTGTGACCGCTCAATTCGTGTGGAGCTGCTTTCGAGAGGTGGTGGGAGGTGATTGGTGCCACACCAACTTCCCCGACCTCTTCGCCGAACTCCAGAACTCCCCTGTGCCCTCTTGCCAAATTAGGTGGCTTGAGATTGGGGCTCTCGCGTGGACTCTCTGGACGATTCGCAATAAGCTTGTGATTCAGTGCATCCCTCTTCGCCGGGCTACTGACGCTCTCTTCAAACTCTCTGGTTACTTGCAGCTTTGGCGGCCGCTTAGTCGCCCTCAGGATCGGGACGCCATCTCCGCCTTCATCGCCGACCTTCGCTCGATGGCCGTCCGTCTGTCGCCGCCGCCCCCTCCGCCCCCCCGGAGCCAGATTAGACGCCCGACATGTTCTCCGGCTGCGGCCGCCTTTTTTATGTGTTTTTTGGGCTTGTTGAGCTGTGCCCTCAGCAGAACCTTTGTACTCCTGTTGTGTGACTTGGGTGTGTGTGTTGTGGACTAGTCCGTGTATGTGTGCTCTTGGCGGTTTGCTTTATTTATAAAGCGGGGCGAAAGCCTTTTTCGGTAAACTAGATAGCATCTTACTCAAAGTTATGAATACTCAATCTAACAGAGTCTCTCTCTCTCTCACTGAGTTTCTCATCACTATTTTGTGTAACTACAATATTCCAGGAAATTCATTAGGATTCCTTTCACTTTGTTCTTAATTTCTGGGCTAATTCACCGTACCACGACCCCTTGTCACAATGCCTCGACTATTACCAAACCTGTTACTTTGGTTACTTCTAAAGAATTTGCAATCTGGCACTGTTTGATTATTTTTCGAGAGAACGCAAAGGACCTTTGCGATTCATTGCATTGAAAAGGTAGAGTTTGGATACAATCCTCCTAGGAGGTCAAGTACAAATGATGCTCAGTGAAACTAGTGCACATCCCAGGTGGACGGCAGAACGATGTGAAGGCCGCGGGCACCAGCTCGTGCCCACTGCTGGGCTTCATCCTTGATCCTGGAGACCAGTACTTGAACCATGGGCTGGGCGCCGCCGAAGATGCACTCATTGCGTTGCTTCCAGATCATCCACGACGTCAGGAGGGCAATGGAGTCTAGGCCTTTGCACATCGGTGTCGGCGTGTTTTGCCTGGCGTGCAGCCACCAGTCCATGAGCGAATCTTCGTGGCTTGGTCTTGCGGTGGTCATCCGTAGCCATGAGAGGATTTCGTGCCAAGTCTGCCTGGAGAAGGGGCATTCCAGGAGGAGGTGGCATCGTCTCGGGGGCTTGGTCGCATAATGGGCATCGAGTTTAGTGCTGGACGCCACGCCTAGCCAAGCGATCAGCCGTCCAACATCTGTCCTGGTCTGCCAACCAATGGAAGAACTTCACCCGCGGTGGCGCCCAATTCTTCCAGACGAGCTTCCAAGAGAAGGAAGTTGTGGAACCCTGGAAGGTGGCTAGGTAGCAGGAGCTAGCAATGTAAGTATCCGAGGCCGTCCATCTCCAAACTAGCTGGCCAGGAGCGTCCGAGAGCGTGATGTGCTCGATCGCCAGCCAGACATGAAGGTATTGCCCAATCTCATGTATGCCCAGGACCCCGTGTATGTCTCTGGCCCAGCTATGTCCCTGCAGTCCTTTAGCGACGGTACGAATTCTGCGTCAGCGCTTGGGGATGCAGTTGTAGAGGGCTGGTGCGATTTCACAAATTGACTGCCCATTGATCTAGCGGTCTTCCTAGAAGTGTGCCGTTGATCCGTTTTCGAGGGTCGTCGTGGTGGACGCAAAGAATAGCGCTTTCTCCTCGGCAGAGAGTTGTAAGTCCAGGCCACTCCACGCGCGCTCCTGGTCAGTGCACGAGAACCATAGCCATCTTAGTCGTAGAGCGAGCCCAGTGCGCTCCAGATCCTGAACTCCCAATCCACCGTGTGATATGGGGCGGCAAACGCGGCGCCAGTTGACGTGGCAGTGGCCACCATTGGCGGTGGCGCGACCAGCCCACAGGAAGTCGTGCTCGATCTTCTCAATTTGACGAAGTGTCTTCCTCGGCGGCGCGTAGGCGAGAAGTTGATGCACGGGGATGGCGCTCAGTACGGACTTGACCAGTGCAAGCTGCCTAGTTTTGTTCATCAGGTGGGCCTTCCAAGTGGGGAGTCGGCCGACAATCCCATCGACTAGAGGTTGCAACTGGGCGGCAGTCCGTCGGCCTATTGTGAGGGGGATCCCAAGGCATGTGATCGGCAGGTCGACGATGGGGCATCCCAAGTGTGCCAGAGCTGTCGTTGCCTCGTCCGTGTTGCAGTGCAACAGCAAGGCCGAGCTCTTGGCGTAGCTAACCATCAGGCCGGAGGTGCGGCCAAAGAGCGCCAGCACTTCGCGCACGGCGATGATGTCGCCGGGCGAGCAATGGCAGAAAAGCACGGCGTCGTCCGCATACAAAGATACCGTGGGGATCGAGTGCGTCGGGTGCAGTTGTGCCATGACGCCCATGTCAACGACGCATTTGATGAGCCTGGCCAAGGTGTCGACGGCGAGCACAAAAAGCTGCGGCGACATAGGATCACCTTGCCGGAGTCCCTTGCGGTGCCAAATAGGTGGGCCCGGCTCTCCGTTCATCAGTACGCGTGTGCTCGCCGAAGATAGGAGGATAGAGATCCACTCCATGAACCTGTTCCCGAAGCCGAATTGGCGTAGGGTCTCCAGGAGGGAGTCAAAGGCACGCGCGAGGTCTAGCTTGAGCAACACTCGTGGGTCACCTAGCTGGTGAAGAAGCCGGGCCGATTGCCTGACCAGAATGAGGTTGTCGTGAAGGCATCTGCGGCGATGAACGCATTTTGGCTCCGGCAAACAAGGCCATCCAGCTTGGGCGCGAGCCGCAGAGATGGTACTTTGGCGAAGATCTTTGCCACCAAATGAATAAGGCTTATTGGCCGGTAGTCGTTCATTGTGCTTGCGTCCACGCGCTTCGGCAGCATGGTGATCAGTGCCTGGTTAAGATTGCAAAAGCCACGACCCCTTATCTTGTATAGCTGCTGGAAGGCATCAACAAAGTCTTGGCGTACTATGCTCCAGCAGGCTCGCAAGAATTCTGCGCTGAAGCCGTCCCGCCCGGGCGCCTTGCGCGCAGGTAGCCGTTTGATCGCTTCCCAGATCTCATCGGCGCTGAATGGAGCATCAAGGTCTATCAGGTCAGTGGGCGTGATCAGCTCCGACAAGTCCAGCGTGCACTCGCGGTCGACAGCAGTGCATCATAATGGGCAAAAGCTGCTTCCACCATGCGCTCATGATCGGTGATCATTTGGCCATTCACGGTCAGGCCAAAGATTCCGTTCTTCTGTCGTTGATAAGAGCATTGCCGATGGTAGAAAGCCGTACTGGCGTCGCTGACATTCAGGCTGGCAATCCGCGCACGCTGCCGAGCAAATGTGCATTCCATAGAGGCGAAGCCAAGATAGGCGATCTTGAGCTGTTTGCGGAGCCAATCTTCATGCGGTGTCAACTGTCGGTCTTCCTGAGCTTTGTCGAAACGCGATATCAGTTTGCGCGAGATTGCCATCTTCTACTTAATGTGCCTGACAGATCGGGAGCTCCAACTAGTCAGTTGTCGTGCCGTAGCTTGAAAACGTAGCATCAGCCGACGGAAGGGGTCGGTGTCGTGCACAGATCTCCAAGCCATGTCCACCGTGGCATGGAAGCTGTCCATGCGCAGCCGCATGTACCGTCGATGTGCAATCGGGACCGGGGCGCAGTCCAGGAACAATGGGCTGTGGTCTGAGATGACCGATGCGAGGCATCGGAGGCTGCAGGCAGCATGGGCTTCCTCCCAGTCAGAAGTGCAGAGCACCCTGTAAAGGTGCACGAGGGTGGGGGACTGCTCGTTCGACCAGGTATACCGGCGACCATTGAGATAGACCTCCTTCAACGTGAGATCGCTGATCAGCCGCCTAAATCTGCCCATCATGCGTCTATGCAGGTTGCCATTGTTCTTGTCTTCGTCGCGGTAGATTAGATTAAAATCTCCGCAAATCATCCAAGGTCCCTGGCAAACGTCCCGGATGTCACGCAGCTCTTGGAGGAAGGCGATTTTTTCTGTGTCTTCTTGCGGTCCATAAACCACCGTCATCCACCATGGGGTAGCAGAGGTCGTGGAAACATTGGCGGTGATCGCGTTCGCGGAGAACTCCAGGTCCGTGATATTCACGACTCTGCTCTTCCAAGCGAGGAGGATGCCGCCTCGCATGCCGATCGCTGGTAGGTAGACGTAGTTGTCAAACTCTGAACCTAGCGTGTCCAGGATCACCGAGGAGCAAATCAGGGCCATTTTTGTCTCCTGGAGACAAACAATGGCCGCATAAGTGGATGCCAGCAGGGAACGAACAGCGAATCTCTGAGCGCGGGAGTTCAGGCCGCGTACATTCCAAATAACAATCTTAAGGCCGTGATCCATAAGCAACATGATCGACGGTAGAAAGATTGCAAAATGACAAGGCTAAGTCTCGCGAGCAGCGACAGTGCGCGCGGAGACGACCGCGGTCACATCGACAGGGAACTCACGGTCAACAAGTGCAGCGATGGCCGAGAGAACGGCAAGCGGGATGGGCGCGGCAAAGATGCCATCGTATGTCCTCATCTCCGATGCAGTAATCCGCTGGTCGGTGCCCACGATCCCCAGGGTACGCAGGATTTGGACATGTGCCCGCCGTTCAAAAGTCAGTGGCACCGTCGTGGGCGAACAGGCTGCGGTGGCTGAGCCTCCTCGGCGAGGGTTGAAGTTCAGAGGTCGTCGTGGCCTTTTCCCGGGTGCAGGCAGCGTGGCTCCGATTTGCTTCGTTGCAGCAGCAAGGATGTCGCCCAATGTCCATGCTCTGTCAGTGGTACGGGACGTGGAGTGGCGAAGGGTTTACTGGCGGGGAGGCAAACCTGCCAGCAGTTGCAAGTAGGGAGGCGCGGTTGGGCGTCGTCCCCAGCGATTGGGATGCCGCGGAGCTCCAGCTCAACACGGTATTCGAACCCACCGCAGCCGGCATGAGCTAGCTTGCATCACGGGCGGAGCGACAGGGCAAAACGTGGGCAGCTGATGAAGTGGTCACCACGCATGCGATCCATGGACGTTCTGGAGCCGAAAATGATGAGGAAGTCCTCAGGACGGTGCGTGTGGACGGTGAAGTCGCCTTCCCCAAACTCGAAGGTGCCGCAGAGCAGCTCAGAGACGTTGCGGGCCGTCACCCGAGGCATGTTGCCAGTGATGGTGGCAACCATCACGCGTGAGAGCACTGCCTCGGCCTCCTCCATCTCGACGGAGCGTTCAAGAATGACCCGCGCTGGCTCAGCAACGGTCACTTGCGCCACCGGAGTTGGGGGCGGAGGTGGTGGCGGGGGGGGGGGGGGGGGGGGCTGGTGGCGGCCGGCTCACCGATGGAAATCAGCGCAGCCGCGGGATTCGTGGCCGGTGATGAGGCAGCGCCTGCAACAGATGCCGTTGGTGCAGTCGCGAACCCGGTGACGGTGGTCAAGACAGCGGAAGCAGAGTCCAGCCACCTCCTCCGGCGACGGGCTGCACTGCCGCGGCATAGCGGGGCTAGGCGCCCGGGGGCGGAGGCGGTTCCTGCGGCATGGCTGCTGGTACCCGTCGGCGTCGACCACGACACCGCCCGAGATGCGGTGCACCTCAGAGCGTGGGCCAAGGCGGGCCGAGGCAGGTAGCCGAGTGCGCGCGGGCACGGCAGCAGGGCCAGGCGGCGCAGGGGGGGGGGGCGGTCCGGGGTGCCGGCGGCGTGCGGGCCACCTCACTGTAGGAGCGCGCGGAAGACTCCCCCTCCAAGTCGAACCAGCGTCCATCACCTGAGGAGACGCGGTTGCCGGAGTGGGAGCGGGCCTCGGAGGCGGCCATGAGGGGTGGGGAGGGGCTCGGGAGGTGGGCCACCGGCGGGGAGTCGACGGCGGCAAGGCTGGTGGGGGGCGGGCTCAAGCTAGGCTAGTGGCGGGAAGGGAGCGGAGCGGGAGGGGGCGGAACGGAGCAAGCGGAGCCATCTTCGCACTGTTTGATTATTAGGTAAGTGGAAATGCAGTCCGCTAGGGCCCATAGAGGTGGTGATCCTCCCTGTCTGTGGTCTCCTCCTAAAGCTAACCCTCATTTAGGCAGTGACACGGTGTTAGAACTGCTGTTGGAGCAAGTTTTGGCCTTTTAGAAACAGGACAGCTCTTATAGTGTTTTCTTTTCATGTACTCTATCTTGTAAGCCCAAACACATAAAAAACTAAAAAGTGAGCCTGAACTCATATAATAATAGTGGGGTAAAGTGTTTCAGTTTCTTTTGAGTAAATTCACAGAAAGACATGTTAGAGAACTACGGTCTATGTTTAATAGCAAATCTGTGCAAAAGAAAAATGTGCAAATAAAGCTGCTATTTTCTCCCTTGATCCTTGTCTTCCTGCACAAACATTTGGAAGTGCACTTGGCACTAAACATGTACTCCCTCCTTTTCAGTTTATAAGGCATATCTAGTTTGTCTTAAGTCAAACCCTTCTAAGTTTGATCAAGTTTATAGAAAAATAGCAACATTTACAATACTGAATCAATAGTAGTAGATTCATCATGAAATGTGTTTCCGTCGTGTATTATTTGGTATTATATATGTTGAGTGTTGACACTATTTTTTATTAACTTGGTCAAACATAAAGGGTTTGACTTAAGACAAACTAGATATGCCTTATAAACTGAAAGGAGGGAGTATATGTGTTTTGTTCAATTGCAAATACACTTTTGTAGTTTTATAAGGGTGTAGGTAACCCGTTGCCTAAACGCTGCACCCAGAGTCCCATACCCAGCTGCGCTATACCAAGTGTAGATATGCATATAGGTCCATCAGCGTAGGTTGGCCCGTTTTATCTCTTTGTACCTGTACTTAATTCCTTATTTAGTATTTTGATTGTTCGATAGACATATTATATTATTGCTAGTGATTTGTCTTAACTCTCATTCCTCATATACAAAGGTGACATTGACATTGTATCAATTTGCAGGTACTTCAATTTTTAATGGATGATGTGTCTGACTTCTTGTCAACACACTTTTCTAGTTCAGGGGATGCAAACCAGACTGAGGAGAAAGGCTGCACTGCTACACTTAAAGCCTTCATTGATTACATTTCTTTGAGGGAAACAGAAAATTTTCGATCCCGAAAGGAGGAAAATAAGAACTCCATCACATTAACAACTATTCATCAGGTTCTGTCTTTTCTATCCAAATCACAAATAATGTCGTCTATTGTGGCATTTGGTAGTTGTGTGATACAATTAATGTGATGATTTCCCCTTTCGTTTGCAGTCAAAAGGTTTAGAGTGGGATGTTGTGTTCATCGTGCAGGTATTTTCTGCAATCTTTAGAAAGCGGTTACATAAAACCACAGATACATCTTTCATGGCATGTTAGTCACATACTCACGTGTATATGGTAAATATCATGCAAGTGCTAACTGAAATGATGTTAGTATTTTTGTAGGAAGTTTAGGCTGTAACCCAACATTTGATTTCTTGATCATAATTTCCAACCTTTCTGCTAAGTTGAGTGCTTTCAACGCAAGCCAAATCCTATCCAATAATTGAGTGCTTGTCGTTACTGTATTGTCATGAGATATGCCAATGTCATCAATCATTAATTGTTGAAACTTTTGCTGGTTTTATGGCGAACAAGAGCAATTTTGTCGGAAGGATATTGGCAACGCCCTAAGATATCAGCTTCGGCATAACACAGAAAGTTTTATTTTGTCATGAAACTTCCCTCCTCACATGTTTCTCTTTTCTGTAGACCACTGATGAATCTTAATACCGCACTTCGATAGTCTTTTTCTTGTTTCTGTTTAATATATGCTAATCAGTAATTCTATTAAGTTTTTCAAGTCGACATTTTCGTGCTAATCCTTGCATTTGTTCAGGCAAATGATTCAGAGATCCCCTTACTGCACGAGTACAATGGCACTGTGAAAGAAGCTGGATGCACATTGGAGGTTTGTTCAATACCTATTATTTGTTCCTCAAATGTTCCTTTGTGTCCATCAACTTGGCTATAATTACAGGAGGAGAGGAGGCTATTCTATGTTGCAATGACACGAGCTCGGAAGAAATTGTACATCTTGCATGTCACAGTTGACTCTCATCGCCAGGTACCTGATGTTTATCTTTTATCCTTATCTTCATACTCCATCTAGCTTTTTCTGACAAACTATTGGTTTCTAGCTCCTACTACCTTCACGTTTCCTTCGAGAGATTCCAGGTCACCTTTTCGACATACAGGTGAGCAGTAGTGTCAGACCATTTTTGACCTATTTTTATCTCTGCCTGAAGCTAAAATATTAGCTCCATCCCCTATTGATCTGTGTTCAATCATATAATCTGCTAGAGCCACATAAAATCATTATTATTAGTCCTGCTCAGTTATTTCATCGGCAGTCATATTGTATACCCCATTCATTATGTGAGTGGAATTTTAGCATTATTGTTTCTCTTGTTTTGATAACTTGTAGGGTGAGGGGCCTGCAACAAAATATCACGAGCAGCCTTCTGGAGACATTTCATTTGATCACGCTGAAGGAGAGACATCAACTGAAAAGCCTATTGTAAATCAGAACGAAACTTCACCTTACCCTGAACTGATGCAGTCATGCCTTGCTAATGATTTCTTGAAGAGGTAAAACATTGTATTTCGATCCTCCGTTTCCTGTTTAGTTTATTTTCTTTTTTGTTTCTAATAATAATAGTGAATGCTATATTATTTTTTCTGCACAGTTTCTGTAGTATTTTCTATTAGCAAACATACTAATATATCTTGCAGATATGCAGTAGCATAGCTAAGCAAATATGCAGTAGCATAGCAAAGTATGTTGCAGATATATTAGTATGTTTCTGAGCAGCCCTGTGCATGTAGCTCCCGCTTGCGCAGGGTCCGAGGAAGGGTCTGAAATGTAGGGAAAGGCTGTATACAATAGACCCAAAGTGGTCGGACCCTTCCTCGGACCCTGCGCAAGCGGGAGCTACATGCACCGGGCTGCTCAGAAACATACTAATATATCTGCAACATACTTTGCTATGCTACTGCATATTTGCTTAATTTTGTTTCCTTCTTTGGATTCATTCTTTGTACAGGTTCGAAATTGATGATAGAGCAGTAGTCTCACATATATTTCATCATTGGGCGAAGAGGCAGGCATTTCAAATTCCAAAGAGACTGCTTGATAAGGTACTGAGTTCTTAAATACATAAGAAAGGTGTCACATCACATGCCAATTGTCGGGAAAGTTATATTTCCTAGAAGCAGTGACGGCATCTGCATATATCATTTTGTTTATTTTTTTAGAAGGAAAATATAACGCACACAATTAATACGCTGGTGTTCTGGGGCAACTGAATGAAGTTAGTGTTGTCAGCAGGCCGAATTGATGTTATATCTTTTCATATGACAGTTTTGCTACTCCCTCCGTTCCTTTATAAGGTGTATTTGTTTTTCCAAAAGCCAAACGAGTGCAAGTTTGACCGAGTTTATAGAAAAATATATCAACATTCACAATATGAAATTTATATCATTTGATCCATCATAAAAAGTAGTTTCATATTTTATGTATTAGGTATTGCAGATGTTGTTATTTTATTCTATAATCTTGGTCAAACATTCAAATGGTTGACTTGTACGGAAACCAATGCACCTTATATTCTGGAATGGAGGGAGTATTTGAGAATGGCGACATGCTCATTCTGAACCTTATCATTGGCACTATCTTTATCCTTTCAGATCAAATTTGTGATTGATGAACGCCTGCGTGGTAAAGGATATAAGCGCAAGGTGACTTCACCCTTCTCTCCTTCCATCTCACAGCTCCATCATCCCGGTCATTATTTTCATGTTGGTTGGATCATCACCTATAGTTGTGCTACATAACTAATCAATGATATTTGCTTTTTACATGCTCTTTTTAACGAGAGCTTTTACCCTGAGAAGTTGACCTGCAAGTTCCTCTCCAGGATGTCTTGTGCAAGCTGAAGTCATTGTTAAGCGACGATGAAGCGCTTGGTTACGCAGAATATGTGAGTTAAGTCACTGTTTGGTTTATTAGCAGCAAGCTCTTTGTTTTCTTTCGGTAAATTCTTAACTAAATGCTGCGACTCAGGTTATCAAGTGGGAACAAATTCCAATTGACAAGCGAAGCCATTTGATGAGGGAGAGACAGGCAAGTCCTAAATCATTTTCTGTTGCAAACAAGTTGGATTTTCTTTTTATACAAGCAAGGCTTGTTATGTTAACTTTCACATTGAGAAGATCCTTACTTTGATGGTTCTCTTTCAGGAACATTTCCAGAAGCAGAGGATAGAGAACTCCATGGGTTCCTCGGAGCCTACACCTAAGCAGGTCAGTCAGATACATACACTACCTGCCTTTGGCTATTGTCTAGTTGGTGTACCATGTTGATCTTAAGGAGCGACATCCTCTGTGCAGATATCCTACCTCCGGAGCCTGGGGTGCACCATAACACCCACGTCTCGTCTCCATGCGTCCAATCTTATTGAGAAGTATAAATCGCTGTGACCCGTTCTGACGAGTTGAAGTCGCAGAGGAAGCCAATGGATAAACTAGCAGGCTCAGAATTTTCAGGTTACTGAGCTGTGATCGGCTAAGGTAAGTTAAACATTCGTGCAGCCGGCACATCAGGGTAAAATAATGAAAATATCAATAATAGATGATCGGATAAACTAGATGACACGGTACTTGGTAGCTCATGTACATAATATGTGAAGTGCAGGAAATGTTGTGAATCGATTGTGCACATCAGGGTTATATATACTTACTACTAGTATGCAAGTGGTCGGAACTAGTGTATATAATCTCTAACTGTTTCCTGCCCAAGCATTTGGTTGTGGATTATACATGCCTTTCTTTTTTACATAAAGAAAACCTCTCCTCTTTATTCCATGGTAACATTTTTTTTTTTGAAGCTCAAACGGTAGAACAATTGTTCTACGGTATTTTCTATATATTAATAAATAGTAAAGATAAATATGTACAAGTAAACTATAAAAGAGAAGAAAAGAAAAGAAAGTACAGGCGGAGAAGAGCTATCCAATTCCTGTTTTCTCTAACATGGTTGACCTATTGGAAGGAGTTACTGACAGTGTTCATTCCAGATGATCACTGATCCAACTTTGCAGACTAGTTAGATACTTTGCTTTAATCCTGTGCGCTAGCTGTTTTAGATCTTCTTTTAGCTTGAACTTCCAACAGTTGATGCTAGGGGCTTCTCTTCTGAAGATTTTACCATTCGTTTGCCCCCAGATGGCCCAACAACCTTGGAAATTATCTCCATGGCAATGTGTTTTGGAGGCAATCCCCTTAGCAACAAAATCTCATCAACACATGAGATGCTAAGTCTCTTTTGAGGGATGATACTGAGCCAGCAATCTTGTACAAATCCACAATCCTAAAAGAGGTGTCTTGCAGTTTCTTCAGTATGGCCTCTGGACTGCACGTAAACTACGCCAAGAGCGCAGCCACGCTCATTCGCTGCGAGGCCGACGAGGCTGCTCCCGCCGTCCAGCTCCTGGGTTGCCCAATCGTCGAGTTTCCCCTCACCTACCTGGGCATCCCCCTTACCATCCGACGACCTACTGCCGCCCAGCCGCTGCCCCTCGTCGACAGGGTGGCCAGGAGCCTCCCCTCTTGGAAGGCATGGCTGATGAACCGAGCCGGCCGCCTCGCCCTAGTAAAATCGGTCCTAGGCGCGATTCCGCTCCACCAGTTGCTTGTGCTTGCCCCTCCAAAGAAGACTCTCAAGCTGCTTGAAAAAATCCAACGCGGCTTCCTTTGGGCTGGCCGCCCCGAAGCCAACGGAGGACACTGCCATATCAATTGGCGCCGTGTCGCCTGCCCATTGTCCTTGGGTGGGCTGGTAGTCCACGACCTGGAGCGCACGGGCCTATCGCTTCGTGTCCGATGGCTCTGGTTCAGCCGCACCGACGATCGCCGCACTTGGAGTGGCTTGGACCTACAGTTCTCCGTTGAGGAGCGTGCCTTTTTCTTTGCCAGCACCTACACCGTCCTTGGCAACGGTCAGACCACGAAGTTCTGGGAGGACAGATGGATTGGAGGACGCTCCGTTCACGAAATCGCGCCGCTTCTGCACTCATGCATTCCCAAAAGGAGAAGGGAAGCTACGACGGTAGCCGACGGCTTGCCGGGACACCTCTGGGCGCGGGACATCCATGGAGTTGTGGGCATTCACGAAATCACCCAGTACATCTTACTCTGGCGCCTGATTGAGAGCACAACGCTCTCAGACACACCAGACCAGCTCGTGTGGAAGTGGACCGCGTCGGGCATCTACACCGCCAAATCTGCCTACATCGCTTCCTTCCACGGTTCGACGACCTGCGGCAACTGGAAGCTCACATGGAAGAGTTGGGCATCCCCCAGAGTGAAATTCTTCCTCTGGCTTGTCAGCTTGCATCGATGCTGGACGGTGGACCGCCTCGCCCGGCATGGACTGCAGCACCACAACAGTTGCCCCCTTTGCAGCCAGGAGCCTGAAACATTGCACCATCTCCTCCTTGGGTGTCCCTTCTCGAGGCATGTCTGGTTCGAGATCCTCTCCTGGATGCGCATGACATGCAGGCACCCGGACAATGAGTCTACCCTCTGTGATTGGTGGCATGATGCCCGGCAGGTCACGCCCAAGGCGATGCGCAAAGGGCTGGCATCCGTGACACTTCTTACATCCTGGATGATCTGGAAGCACCGCAACGATTGCATCTTCAACGATGCGTGCCCTTCCATCCGAACGCTAGTTCACAGCATCAAGGAGGAGGCCAAACTTTGGGCTGTGGCAGGCGCTGCTGGACTTAGAGTAGTCTTGCCCCCGACCTGGGATGTGCATTAGCTCATGTCCCCAGACTGTAATTCGCCTCCTAGGAGGGCTGTAACATAAAACACTCTCTCTTTTCAATACAATGAAACGCAAAGCTTTTGCGCTTTCCCAAAAAAAAGTTTCTTCAGTATTTTCATGGCAAAACACACAATCGAAACTTTCCAGAGCGAAAGATTTTCTTTTGAGTAAGTTTCTAGTATTAACTCGATCATGCAGCAGCGCCAGCCAGAAGAAAAATTTGTGCCTTAGCCTACAGGAGCTCTTCCACAGCCATTTATAGCTCTGCTATTCTTGTTGCTGAGGGCAAAGATGGTGATACATGGTGATAGAAGAATATTTGCTTTTTTGGCCCTTAGAAGATCAATAATCTTTTATCTGCTCATTGTAGTGGAGCTGAACCAGCTGCTGTAGTTGAGTGAATTGGTTATAAGCTAGTGTGGAGGTTACATTGTTACATTGTTTATTACAAGAGAGGTTACAAACTGATTTGGAGGATCAAGCATCAGACCAACAGATTCAACACTTGTAGCCATACCTGCATGCTCATGAGCAACAACATTTGCTTCTTCTCTCGGACTATGCTCAAACAGAACATGTGGGAATTCCCATGCCAAATGATAGCAGTCGTTGAACTCTGCAGCAGCCACAGATAAAGATTGTCCACCATTCCCCATGGTTTCATTTATCTCTATATTATCAGAGTTAACCTCAATTCGGTTAAACCCGATACACATCATTTCATCATGCACTTCTTTCCTATGCTCCCACCACGAATACCAACTTGTGATGGCAATAGCTTCTGGGAAGTCTCCCAGTCCTAGTATCATATGTTCATTAGCCGGAAGGAGAAGCCGGAACGCAAGCAGATATTCCCCCGCTCTAGCAGTCTCACAAGCTTTTTCAATAATGTTGATATTCTCAGTTCAGTCCATACTTCTCTCACCTTTGGACATAAGAATAGCAGATCTTTGACATCCTCGACACCCATATCGCATGTGGGGCATTGGCAGGAGGCCTTAGCATGACTGTTAGCAAGGGTTATTATGTTGTGAACACAAAATGCGACAGTAAAAAAAGAAGGAAAAATCTAAAGCCTTACAACAGAATATAGGGAAATGCTCACGCCTATTTTGACCCAAACCAATATTACTAATATTGGTGCAAAATCGTTCATGCATGTCAGTGACCTTCATATTTCGGAGATTACAGAAAATAAGTTGAACCATACAAGCGATGATCTTATGAAACATACACTCATTATTGAACTTGTAAACCTTGACGGTCTTAGAAAACATAGCTCTTTATTAATCTTGAAAAAACTTTAAGCACGGACTCACAATATTAATGAATAGCTAACTAACAAAATAGTCATAATCCTTGAACCTTAGCCAAGGGAGACTAAATATAAGACCTAGACGAGAACACTGGACTTCGATTCGACTAGCACTCCGCCGAACACATGAATTGCATCTCAAAATGCTTCACAAATACCCAAAATATGTAAGACTCGATATTTTCCTCATTGGATCGAGGAGCTCTGAGCTAGGTTTGCTTCTCGCGAGAAGACTAGGGCTTTGCTTTTGGAGATCGAGGGAGAACGATTGTAGCGGTAGAGAGATACAGATACGTAGCATCAATATACGTACTTGTACACCCATACGTAACACAGAGGCGAACCTACGCGTATTTCTTATCTTTTCCGATAGGAAAACACATACATTTTCCTTCAATTTTTGTTCTCGACACCGAAAAGACAAGAGCTCCTCTACAGTGTTTAAGAGTGTATTTGGTAGCATTCTCACTCTAGAATGGTTGTTCCCCTCTGAGACATACTGTACATAGCAACTGATGTTATTTGGCCACGGTGTATGTGCTGAGACATGAGCTAAGACTGTTTGGTACTCAGACTGTGTGATGCGGAGCATCCTACAGACATCACCATGTCAAGAGTTGCTTTGGCAAGTGACACGTGCGACATCTACTTCACATACATAAAGGTGAATCATCTCTTTTACACATGTTCACTTGACCCCTTCGAGGATGGTATATTACTTGACACTCCTCTCGCGTGCATGCATATGTATTACTGGAGCTTCTCGACAATGACGAGGAGTGCAAGCACAAGTGCACGCCTACACCATCTGTGAGGGAAGCGTGTGAACGGCGTTGGAAGAAAGAAGAAGACGGAGTTGTTGCCTGGCATGGAGCCGGACATCCGGACGACCAACCGGATCATCTGGGCATCAACCGGACGTCCGGGTTACCTCCCGAATCATCCGACTATGGCGACCAAAGGCACTCGAAGGCTTGACCTGAAGCTGGATCATCCAGAAGATGTCGGGATCATCCGGCCTTGCCTGTGTGCATGACGGGCCACTTGGCCTTGTATCCCCACCTAACTTACCCCTTTTCTCTTAGCAGTATATGTAGACCTCCTCCAGCTCATTTGTAGGATAGCTAAGAATATACCTCATATCATAGAGCTTAGCTCATCTATCTCCCCGTGTGCGATTCCTCTTAGGAGAAGATCCACAAGTGGATTCAAGGCCTCCTAGTGAGAAGAACCATCTCTGGTTGCCAAGGCCCCTAATGGAAAGATTCCTCCATGGAATTCAAGAGCCATGTTCCTAGAGATTTGGGTGAACTACCCTTGTATCTTTATTTTCCTTGTTGTTATTAGATCTTGATGCATCCCATGTATTGCTTGTGATTTGAGGAGTACTTGGCGGAATCTTATCCAATAGAGTGTTTTCCTCTCTCTTTTCTCCATGTTTTCCCCTCGTGTTCTTCGTGTTCCTCCTTGAATTCACCTCCAATTCATGAACATCGGGAAAAATCTCACCGATTAGGGTTTCTGTAGAATCGGAAGTATGTCTAGAGGGGGGGGGATTAGACTACTTCATCAAATAAAATCTTTTGTTTTTCCAATTTTAGTTGTGGACAGATTTTAGCAATTAGCACAAGTCAAGCAATCAACCTACACATGCAATTCTAAGAGTATAGTAGCGGAATGTAAAACATTGCATATGAAGGTAAATGGAAGGGTTTGAATAAGGCAAACACAACGGAGACACTGAGATTTTTGGCGTGGTTTCGATACGTGGTGCTATCGTATGTTCACGTTGATGAAGATCTCAACCCACGAAGGGTAACGGTTGCGCGAGTCCAGGGAGGGCTCCATCCACGAAGGGTCCACGAAGAAGCAACCTTGTCTATCCCACCATAGCCATCGTCCATGAAGGACTTGCCTCACTTGGGTAGATCTTCACGAAGTAGGTGATCTCCTTGCCCTTACAAACTTCTTGGTTCAACTCCACATCACGAGAAGGCTCCCAAGCGACACCAAACCAATCTAGGGGACACCACTTTCCAAAAGGTAATAGACGGTGTGTTGATGATGAACTCCTTGCTCTTGTGCTTCGAATGATAGTCTCCCCAACACTCAACTCTCTCTCATAGATTTGACTATGGTGGAAGAGGGATTTGAGTGGAAAGCAACTTAGGGAAGGCTAGAAATCAAGGTTCAAATGGTAGGAATGGAATCTCTTGATCTCAACACATGAGTAGGTGGTTCTCTCTCAGAAAATGAATGGTGAAAGTGTAGGCACGTTCTGATGGCTCTCTCATAAATGGACAAGGGGGTGGAGGGGTATATATAACCTCCACACAAAATCCAACCGTTATACACATTTGAATCATCTCGGTGGCACCGATTAGTTAAACTCGATGGCACCGATCTGTTCCAAAATATGAACATTGAGAATCTTGGTGGGACCGACTGGAACAACTCGGTGGGAGCGACTGGAACAACTCGGTGGGACCAACGTGCTAGGGCTTAGGGAAAACCTCGTCTCGGTGGCATCAATTGCATCAACTCAGTGGGACCGAAGTGAAGCAATAAGGGCAATAAAGAGTTGGCAAGCCATCTCGGTGAGACCGATTGCAATCCTCGGCGAGACCAATAATTGCAACAAGTAACAGAGAGTTGGCAAGGCCATCTCGGTGACACTAGTAGAAAAACTACTTTACGTGAGATACATTAGTCCCAGTTTGTAAACAGACTGGCACTAATGTGACCATTAGTGCCGGTTCCAACGGCTAGGCGGGCGGGCAGTCCCGGTTCGTGTTGAATCTCTAGTACCAGTTCATGCCACGAACCGGGACTAAAGAGGTGGTGGGCTGGTGTCAGGCTGGGGCCCCACCAGTCCCTTTAGTCCCAGTTCGTGGCACGAACCGGCACTAGAAGCTCACCTTTAGTCCCGGTTTGTGTCATGAACCGAGACTAAAGATGTTCCTATATAAACCCTTCGTCCAGCCCGCGATCGAGCTCTCTATTTTTCCCCTTTCCTCTCATCTCTGTTCTTTCCCAAAGCTCGAGCTCATCTTTCATTTTGCCCAAAATTTGTCAAGATTTGAAGGCCCCCCATCCATCAAAGTGATCACAAAGGTTAGCAATTTTGTCCTTTCATCTCTCATTGCTAGATTAGCGCTTGCAATGCTCTATAAGTATAGGGATTTGTGGGTTTTAGTTTGGGAGTAATTATATGTGGTATTTTATTTGATTTATATGCAATCTGAGCTCAAATTAACTCTTAGTTTGCATATGTAGGTGTGGTTTACTTAGGGCCTTCCCGTCCTCGTCCTAACCACCGTCGATCGCTCGCACCGTCCCATCGCCGGCACCACCTTGGTGAGCCTCTTGTTCTTATCGTTTTATATAAAAAAAATCATGTTTGTGTGATTTAGATATATAGTTGCTTGTATAATTTTCTTACCCGTATGTTGTTTGTTATACATAGTGGCATGGTTTTGATATCCGTCCCTGTCGGCCCTCGTCCGGTTTATGATTTGGATGTGGTATATTCTCTTTTATAACTATTAGTTGCATTTCGTGTTTATGACAAATTATGCCCATCAAGTTGACATAGATATTTTTATCTAGGAGGTATGTGAACCAGAAATTCCAACCGACCCTCTTGTCGAGAGGTTAAATTTAGTTGAAAAAGAAAACAAGTATTTGAAAGAAAAATTGAAAAGAATTGTAGAAGAGAAGATGAAACTGGAGTTGTATGTTGCCGATGCTGCCGATGATCACAAGATCAAGATGGAGAAAATGCGCTCGAAGATTAGAAATGAAGGAAATATGCCCTAGAGGCAATAATAAAGTTATTATTTATTTCCTTATATCATGATAAATGTTTATTATCCATGCTAGAATTGTATTAACCGGAAACATAATACATGTGTGAATACATAGACAAACAAAGTGTCACTAGTATGCCTCTACTTGACTAGCTCGTTAATCAAAGATGGTTATGTTTCCTAACCATGAACAAGGAGTTGTTATTTGATTAACGAGATCACATCATTAGGTGAATGATCTGATTGACATGACCCATTCCATTAGCTTAGCACCCGATCGTTTAGTATGTTGCTATTGCTTTCTTCATGGCTTATACATGTTCCTATGACTATGAGATTATGCAACTCCCGTTTGCCGGAGGAACACTTTGTGTGCTACCAAACGTCGCAACATAACTGGGTGATTATAAAGGAGCTCTACAGGTGTCTCCAAAGGTACATGTTGGGTTGGCGTATTTCGAGATTAGGATTTGTCACTCCGATTGTCGGAGAGGTATCTCTGGGCCCTCTCGGTAATGCACATCACATAAGCCTTGCAAGCATTGCAACTAATGAGTTAGTTGTGAGATGATGTATTACGGAACGAGTAAAGAGACTTGCCGGTAATGAGATCGAACTAGGTATTAAGATACCGACGATCGAATCTCGGGCAAGTAACATACCGATGACAAAGGGAACAACGTATGTTGTTATGCGGTCTGACCGATAAAGATCTTCGTAGAATATGTAGGAGCCAATATGAGCATCCAGGTTCCGCTATTGGTTATTGACCGGAGACGTGTCTCGGTCATGTCTACATTGTTCTCGAACCCGTAGGGTCCGCACGCTTAAGGTTTCGATGATAGTTATATTATGAGTTTATGAGTTTTGATGTACCGAAGTTAGTTCGGAGTCCCGGATGTGATCATGGACATGACAAGGAGTCTCGAAATGGTCGAGACATAAAGATTGATATATTGGACGGCTATATTCGGACACCGGAAGTGTTCCGGGTGATTTCGGAGAAAACCGGAGAGCCGGAGGGTTACCAAAACCCCCCCGGGAGAAGTAATGGGCCATATGGGCCTTAGTGGAGAGAGAGAGGGGCTGCCAGAGGTGGGCCGCGCGCCTCCTCCCCCCTGGTCCGAATTGGACTAGGAGAGGGGGGAGGGGGGGCGGCGCCCCCCTTTCCCTCTCCCTCCCCACTTCTTTCCCCCTCCTAGTAGGAGTCCTACTCCTACTAGGAGGAGGACTCCTCCTGGCGCACCTATAGGGGCCGGCCGGCCTCCTCCCCTTGCTCCTTTATATACGGGGGCAGGGGGCACCGCTAGACACACAAGTTGATCTTCGTGATCGTTCCTTAGCCGTGTGCGGTGCCCCCCTCCACCATATTCCACCTCGGTCATATTGTAGCGGTGCTTAGGAGAAGCCCTGCGATGGTAGAACATCAAGATCGTCACCACACCGTCGTGCTGACGGAACTCCTCCCCGACGCTTTGCTGGATCGGAGCCCGGGGATCGTCATCGAGCTGAACGTGTGCTAGAACTCGGAGGTGCCGTAGTTTCGGTGCTTGATCGATCGGGCCGTGGAGATGTATGACTACATCAACCAAACACTTCCGTTGTTGATCTACAAGGGTACGTAGATCACACTCTCCCCTCTCGTTGCTATGCATCACCATGATCTTGCGTGTGCGTAGGAATTTTTTTGAAATTACTACGTTCCCTAACAAGAAAGATTAGAAAATATGCCATTGATAGTGAGGCTTGGTATCATTATGCTGTTGGATCAATTGTTACCTTAGTTGTGATCTTGATCGCATTTGTTGTTGCATTTAAAAGCTTTAGCTAGACAATGTGTATGTTGTTTTATGAGAATAAGTGTGTATGAACTTGTATTAAGTTGGTCTTTTCGGTGTTGTGTAATGAAGATGAGCCGGCAATGAATGTACGATGACCGATGCTCTCCCCAGTTCATTAATGGTGTGCATACTTTTCTTCTTGCGGCTGAGGCAAACAAGCGGGCAGATGGTTTTATATGTTATCCATGTGCTGTCTGTAAGAATGATCAAAATTGCTCTAAGTCAAGAACCATTCACGTCCACCCATTTGAGTCTGGTTTCATGCCCCACTATAATGTTTGGACCAAGCACGGAGAAAGAGGGGTTATGATGGAAGACAATGAAGAAGAAGAGGATGACGACAGCTATCCTAGCCATGGGTCCCTGAATATGATGGTACAACAATGGGGGAAGAAGCCGAAGAAGAGGCATCATATGAGCCCGCTGATGATCTTGGTTGGGCCATTGCCGATGCAAAGAAAAATTGCGCAAGTGAAAAGGAGAGGCTGAAGTTGCAGAGCATGTTAGAGGATCACAAAAAATTGTTGTACCCAAATTGCGAAGCTGACAAGAAAAAGTTGGGCACCACACTGGAATTGTTGCAATGGAAGGCAGGGAATGGTGTATCTGGCAAGGGATTTGAAAAGTTGTTGGTAATGTTAAAGAAGATGCTTTCAAAGGACAACGAATTACCTGACAGTACGTACGAAGCAAATAAGGCTGTCCGCCCTCTAGGATTAGAAATGCAGAAGATACATGCATGCCCTAATGATTGCATCCTCTACCGTGGTGAGTAGGATTTGAATGCATGCCCGGTATGCAGTGCAATGCGCTATAAGATCAGCCGCGATGACCCTGGTGATGTTGAGGGCGAGCGCCCTAGGAAGAAGATTTCTATCAAGGTGATGTGGTATGCTCCTATATTACCATGGTTGAAATGTTTGTTCCAAAACAAGGAGCATGCCAAATTGATGTGATGGCACAAAGAAGATCGTAAGAAAGACGGGAAGTTGAGAGTACCCGCTGACGGGTCGCAGTGGAGAAGAATCGAGAGAAAGTGGGAGGACTTTGCAGATGACGCAAGGAACGTATGGTTTGGTCTAAGCGTAGATGGCATTAGTCCTTTTGGGAAGCAGAGCAGCAATCATAGCACTTGGCCTGTGACTCTATGTATGTATAACCTTCCTCCTTGGTTGTGCATGAAGCGGAAGTTCATTATGATGCCAGTGCTCATCCAAGGCCCTAAGCAACCCGGCAACGACATTGATGTGTACCTAAGGCCATTAGTTGAGGAACTCTTACAACTGTGGAATGAAAAAGGTGTACGTGTGTGGGATGAGCACAATCAGGAGGAGTTTGACCTACATGCGTTGCTGTTTGTGACCATCAATGATTGGCCTGCTCTCAGTAACCTTTCAGGACAGACAAACAAGGGATACCGCGCATGCACGCACTGTTTGGATGATACCAACAATATATATTTGAATAATTGTAAGAAGAATGTGTACCTGGGACATCATCGATTTCTTCCGAGCAGGCATCCCGTAAGAAAGAAAGGCAAGCATTTCAAAGGTGAGGCAGATCACCGAAAGAAGCCTCGCCACTATACTGGTCATGATATACTTGATATGGTCAAGGATTTAAAAGTAATCTTTGGAAAGGGTCCTGGCGGACAATCTATTCCGAATGACGCCGACGAATGCGCACCCATGTGAAAGAAGAAATCTATATTTTGGGACCTACACTATTGGAAAGACCTAGAGGTCCGCTCTGCAATCGACGTGATGCACGTGACGAAGAATCTTTGCGTGACCCTGCTTGGCTTCTTGGGCGTGTATGGGAAGACAAAAGATACACCAGAGGAACGGCAGGACCAACAACATATGCACGGAAAAGACGGCATACATCAGGGTCATGCCAGCTATGCTCTTACCAAAGAAGAGAAGGAAATCTTCTTTAAATGCCTGCTCAGTATGAAGGTCTCGTCTGGCTTCTCATCGAATATAAATGGAATAATAAATATGGCAGAGAAAAAGTTCCAGAACCTAAAGTCTCATGACTGCCACATGATTATGATGCAACTGCTTCCAGTTGCATTGAGGGGCTTCTACCGGAAAACTTTCGATTAGCCATTGTGAAGCTATGTGCATTCCTCAATGCACTCTCAGAAGGTAATCGATCCAGAAATCATACCAAGGTTAGAGAATAATTTGGTGCAATGTCTTGTCAGTTTCGAGTTGGTGTTCCCACCATCATTCTTCAATATCATGACGCACGTCCAAGTTCACCTAGGCGAAGAGATTGCCGTTCTGGGTCCTGTATTTCTACATAATATGTTCCCCTTTGAGAGGTTCGTGGGAGTCTTAAAGAAATATGTTCTTAACCGTGCTAGGCCAGAAGGAAGCATCTCCAAGGGCCATGAAAATGAGGAGGTCATTGAGTTTTGTGTTGACTTATTCCTGATCTTAAGCCGATTGGTGTTCCTGAATCGCGGCATGAGGGCAGACTGGGTGGAAAAGGCACGCTAGGATCGAAAGCAATAATATGTGTGGACGGGCATTCTCTCACTCAAGCACACTACATAGTTGTACAACATTCCGCCTTGGTGGCTCCGTATATCGAGGAACACAAGAATATTCTACGCTCCAAACACCTGGAGCAGTCTAACCACTGGATTACACGTGAACAAACCGGGACTTTCGCCGGTTGGTTGCAGACATGTGCCATGCATGACGACGCTGTTGAAGATGACCTGTACTTGTTGTCCCAGTTACCATCTTCGAATATAATGACTTTCAAAGGGTACGAGATAAATGGGAATACATTTTACACGATCGCCCAAGATAAAAAGAGCACCAACCAAAACAATGGTGTCCGCTTTGATGCATCAACCAAGAGGGGAAATGACACATATTATGGTTACATAGAGGAGATATGGGAACTTGACCATGGACATGGTTTGAAGGTCCCTTTGTTTCGGTGCAAATGGGTCAATCTGACAGGAGGCGGGGTAATGGAAGACCCGCAGTACGGAATGACAACAGCGGATCTCAACAATCTTGCATACGCAGACGAACCATTCGTCCTAGCCAATGATGTGGTGCAGGTTTTCTATGTGAAGGACATGCCTACCAAGCCGAGAAAAAGAAAAGATAAGGAAGCGAATACATCATATGATGAGCCAAAGCGCCACTTAGTTTTTTCAGGGAAAAGAAACACCGTGTGAGTGGAGGACAAGGCAGACATGTCAGAAGATTATGAAAAGTTTCATGAAATTGCTCCCTTCACAGTGAATATTGACCAAAGCATCCAGTTAAATGATGAGGATTGTCCATGGTTACGGTGCAAAGGGACACACGCGAAGAAAAAGTTTGACACCCAAAGATCCCACTCTTGGATGTGACCGGCTTCACTCACATCACTTTCTTATCTAGTGAGTTTCCGGACTGATATATCTGGAAAGTCCCACTTTGGACAAACCGGAGGGAATCTTTGTAATAGTTAGGGTGGTTATGTGTTTTGGCATTTGAAACGCGAAGAAATATTATGTACAAACAAATATTATGTAAAAACTTGACGCACTTCATGTGCAAAATGGACAATCTCTTTTGAAGTATCAGGGTTTCAGTCGAAAACTCATCTATTACAAAGGCATTTCATTTTTTCAAACTTATTTCAACTCCAGACTTTTTGTGCGTTCAGTATGCACCATTCAAAGCCACACCATCAATTTTCAATCCTTACTGCTATTTTCATGCATTTACTGATTTTTTAGCTAAACGACCATGTAATTAAAAAGCACTACAAAAAGAACTTTGAAAAGGTGAAAGTTGGCATGGTATCATCATTTCACCCACATAACATGTGCTAAAAAGTTGAGAGGGTTACGACAAAAACTGGATGCACTTCGTGTACAAAATGGACAATCTCTTTTGAAGTATCAGGGTTTCGGATGAAAACTCATCTGTTACAACGACATTTCATTTTTAGAACTTATTTCAACTTCAGACTTTTTGTGCATTCAGTATGCACCATTCGAAGCCACGTCATCAATTTTCAACCCTTTCTCACTTCATTTGCTATTTCTCATTCATTTATTGATTTTTTGAGCTAAACGACCCTGAAATTGAAAAGCACTACAAAATGAACTCTGAAAAGATTGAAAGTTGGCACGGTACCATCATTTCACCCACATAGCATGTGATAAAAAGTTGAGAGGGTTACGGCAAAAACTGGATGCACTTCGTGTACAAAATGGACAATCTGTTTTGAAGTATCAGAGTTTCGGACGAAAACTCATCTATTATAAAGGCATTTCATTTTTTAAAATTTATTTCAACTCCAGACTTTTTGTGCGTTAAGTATGCACCATTCGAAGCCATGTCATCAATTTTCAACCCTTTCTAACTTCATTTTGCTATTTTTCATGTATTTACTGATTTTTTGAGCTAAAGGACCCTGAAATTGAAAAGAACTACAAATGAACTCTGAAAAGGTTAAAAGTTGGCATGGTATCATCATTTCACCCACACATGTGCTAAAAAGTTGAGAGGGTTACGGCAAAATCTGGATGCACTTCATGTACAAAATGGACAATCTCTTTCAAAGTATCAGGGTTCGGACGAAAACTTGTCTATTACAAAGGCATTTTATTTTTTAAGTAACCTTAGAATTACCAAATTGAATATAATGATAAAACACACTAATATTAAAAAGCAGAAAAAGAATCACTAAAAATATATTTTTAAAGTAAAGTTACTCACAAACTAGTGATTCACACAAATTTCAAATAGTTGAAATTTAAACTATTCAAATTTGAAAACTACTGGCACTGACAGAAAGTTTATAATTTTTTTTACCTCAAGCAAAAAGATTCACAAAGAAACTCTAAATAAATAAAAAAACTACTCAGAAACAAAAGGAAATAAATAAAGCAAAAAACAAAAAATAAGTAAATTAAAAAAGCCCGCCTACTGAACCACCACAACCTGCATACGACTAGAAACCCAACCTCTAGTTGGGCCAGGATGCAGGCCTGCAAGGCCCAGTAGGCCCAACAGGGCAGCACAGGTGCGGTAGGCCCAGAAGGCCTACATTAGAGAGGACCTCGATGGAGAGGCTGCGTCGGGGCTTATAAACAAGTGCTGGCTCCTCTCAACTAGCGAGGTGGGACTTAACATCCACTATGCCCCTTGCCTGGCAGCACATTACCTTTAGTCGCGGTTGGTGGCTTCAACCGCGACTAAAGGGTGGTCTTTAGTCGCGGTTGGAGCCACCAACCGGGACTGAAGGCCCGTCTTCCCGCCGCTTGCCAAAATTGACCTTTAGTCCCGGTTGGTGGCTCCAACCGGGACTAAAGGTGCCTCCTATATAAGCAGCACTTACGAAAATTTCACCAAATCCTTCATTCTTCTCGACGACACCGAACGCCACCACACCGCTAGGCTGCCGGAGCTCGCCATCATCGTTCGTCTGCGCGCCCCTGCCCCTCGACGTCGCCGTCTGTCCGTCTGCGCCCCTACCCCACCTCGATGCCACCGTTCATCCGCGCCTCTGCTGCACCTCGATGTCGTGGCCGTCGCGCCCCTGCACCTCGCCGTCGCCATCCTTCCACGCCCCTACTCCTCGACATCGCCGTCCGCCCGTCCGTGCCCCTACTGCACCTTGACGCCGTCGTTCGTCCGCTGTGAGCTCGCGCGGCCGCCCACTTCGGCAATTTTTTTCACTAGTTTTTTTATACATGTATGCACATGAATGTTTGATGTTTTATTTAGATGTTTTAGTTGTTTTAGATGATTATATAGTACAGATGTATCTATAGAATTTTTTTCACTATACATGTTGGTATATTAGTATATATGTATGTATGGAAAAAAGTTCAGGAAATTTTGACATTTGAGGAATTAATTAGTATATTTGTATATATGTATGTATAGAAATTAATTAGTTTAGATGTTTTAGATGATTATTTTGTCACTAGTATATATGTATGTATGAATGCATGTTAGATGGATATAATTAGTGTTTAATTAGTATATAATGTTTTTTTGTTTTTTAACGGATGTATAGAAGTATGCTTTATTAGTGTTTCTTTTTATATTTTTAATTTTATATAATGTTGTATATCATAGTATAGAAAAAATTTGCATATAAAATATATATTTGTTAGAAGGACTATAAGTGGGGGGAGTTTTGGAATTTTTTGAGAAAGGAATATTATATAGGGTAGTTATAACCTAGGAACGGGACATTATAATTGAAAAGAGGATATTTTTCTCAAAATTCCCTAATAAAATGACATTGCATATATAGGATTTTTTTCGTAAGAATTTGTTCTTGACGTCAACGATACCCGGCCCGCATCCTTGACGTCGACTCGTTCACGACGACGTCCTGCTTCAGAGGCGCCATATATGGGACCGGACTCCGCCGGGATGGCACTAGGAGGTGCTACCTTCAGGGGCGCGCAGCTTGGTGAGGAACCCGGCCCCGGGTCCCCTCGTCGACCCAGAGCTCCTTTGGTGGCGTTCGCATGAGCCACTTTCGGTGCAGAGGCAACCGGCCCCGCCGCAGGTGGTACGTCGCCGTGTCAGGGAGGAGGACGAGCACGTCCATCTCTACATGGATGCGTTGGACGTCAGGTTCTCCAATACCTGGCAGGTTCTTCAGGGATCTTACCCCAGCTATGATCCTGTGATCGTTCCTTGTCTTTGGGTGTCCACCGCCCGCGCCTCAGGAACCGCGAGTGGACTAGATTCTTTGATAATATTCGATTTGTATTAGCTAGTGATGTATTCGAGATTATATTATTTGATATATTCGAGACGATGTATTCAAGATTATATTCGATGATGCATATTAATTATCTAGATTATTTGAGATGCATATTATCTATGATGATTCAGTTTTTCCTTATTAATTGCATGCATGCATTCTAATTTGAATACTAAATTGTTTTATCTTTCTTCTGGATTAGTTAAATAAAATCTATGGACAATACCAGCAGAGAAGGAGAAGAGACTATGTTCGATATCATACGCTCCCCGAGCCTAGATGGGAATGAAGAAGATGACGACTCGCAATATCTAAACAATATCGGTGAGGGTATGATATTTGATGAAGGCGAACGAATAGATGAAGTCTAGAACAATGATGACGAAGGAAATGTTGTTCTTCAAATAACAAAGACCGGCGAGGTATATTTATATAACCAGGCATCTGGTGATCATCACATGTTTTAATTGATTTGTATATATATTAACGAGTCGATCTTTCTTCTTTTAGCCCTTCGGGTCGAGAAAATCTTCTACAAGCAATAGGACAATTTGAGGCCCGGCCAAAAAGATGAAGGATGTCGTAAAGTACAACATCGATGCCATCAAACCTAATGGCGAACCACGCGAACCTAAGAAGAATGCGAACAAGTTCATTCGTCAATGCAGAGTTATTGTCAGGGACCAAATCCCGATCTCCGTTCAAGAATGGAAAAAGCCAGCAAAGGAAGATCCAGATGTTACTTTTGTCGACAAAAGAGCAAAAGATCCGCTTTGGGAATCTCTCATATCACATTTCACCCTACCAGATCATTTGACAGATGTAGATCTGGAGAAAGTCAAGAACTGTGCTCTTAAGAAGATGGCGATAGCATTCAACAACCACAAGAAAAATATATGGGCCGCGTACGTCAATGCAGGAAAGAAGACTCTAGAATTCAAGGGAACACTGGAGAAGGCAAGAGATCACTGGGATGCTTTCGTGAACTTCAAGGGATCGGAAGTAGGTCAGGAACGGTCAAGAAAAAACAAGATTAATGCCGTGAAAAAGCAGTGCCACCATAATCTGGGGCCAGGTGGCTACGAGGTGGCTCGACCTAAGTGGGATCTCGCAAAGGGAGAGATGATGGCTGAAGGGGTCACTCCAGTTGCATTGAGCTGCCCCCAGGTGCAGGACTTGGTTCTATGCGCATGGGGGGGAGTTGGGCCCAAAGACATGCGAGGTTATTGGAGCGGGTAAGTCTTAAAGGAGCCACTGACTTGCGCGCCCTAAAGAATCCTGAACACCTAGGAAGAACACGAGGCAAAGGCATTGTTCCATGGTTGATGGGTTTGTGGACTGGAACGCCGAGTACAGAAGCCATGCGAGAAAGAAGCAGCAGGAGGAGCAGCAGAGGAAGCAGGAAGCAGACCACCTTCGCATTGTAGAATTAAAGCACACAAAGTTGGAACTCGCTTTCAAGCGGCAATAGCAGCAGATCGACGCACTTAGCCAGGAAATGGGGTCTCAGCAGCGGCAGCAGCTAGCGGATCCAGCATTGGATAGCACCGTCCCATCCATGCCGAGAAGCAGTGTGGGTTCCGCCCCGGGTGATGATGCACTGCTGGATAGATACCATGTGGATGATATCATAGCTACGACAACTTGTGAGCTACAGATAAAAGTGAAGAACATATCCATGAAGGTGGCGGACGACTATGCTTATACAAATCCCCCTGAAGCAACCTTCCATTCAAATCTGATTCCAGCTGGCTATGCTCGTGTCGGGGTTAATGATGTGGTGACAGGATATTCGGGGCTAGAGCTTGACATTCCTGGAGGTGCCGACGAGCACACACTAGGAGAGGCCATACATCATATCATTCTATGGAGAAAGGATTGCATCATCTTTCCAAGGTCACCGACACCACGTCAGCCGGCTTCTCCTCCAAGTCCACCACCACGTCAGCAGACTCCTGCTCCTCCAAGTCTGCCACCGCGTCAGCAGACTCCTGCTCCTCCAAGTCCGCCACATTGTCAGCTCACTCCTCGTCCTCCAAGTCCGGCACCGCGTCAACCGACTCCTCATCCTCCAAGTCCGGCACAACGTTAGCCGACTCGTCCTCCAAGTCAGGCACTGCGTCAGCTGTCTCCGCCGCCTTAGCAACAGCGGAAGAGAGGCTCCACAGCTACGGCGGCTAGCAGTACAACAGGGGGCAAGAAATACAAATTTGGTCCAAGCCTCAAGCCTCTTTCGAAGTTGCCAAAACAAAGCCGAAGTGGCTGCCCAAGTGGCGGCGCATTTTGCATCGAACCCCCACCCCCCGCCGCCAAAGGAGAAAGTACCCGAGAAAGTGCAACAACACTTTATTGTTAATGCTCAACCGGCTGTGAAGCATAGGGATTTAGACTATGAGCGCCAAATCAAGAAGTCCTATCATGCACAAAACTTGAAGGCATCGAGCTCGAGCTCGAGCCAAGCAGCTGTTAAAAAAGCAGGAAAACTGTTCCTCAGCTGGGAGAACAGGCGGTGCAATCGATCCCCCCGCTCATTGTACAAACACATGTGAGTACCGGCGCCGACCAACTGGTAATAACCGACGATCATAGAAGGCAGGCTAAAGAGGCCGGTGTCACTGTAGAACAACTCCTAGGCATCGAGGACTTCCAAACGTTTAAAGAGGAGGAACTACAATATAGAAATATGTCCGCGACCAACCTATGGTCAAGCCTGAGCAGATCCCACTTCTATCAACGAGAATGTATGAATTGCATCAATGGTACATGAGAGAAGTAAAGACTACCGATCGAGAGTCCCTCATGGTGAAAGTCAAGGCAGAGCATTACTTCCATGAAAAAGATATGTGGGTTGAGTTTCGACAAATGTTTCAGTTATTCAATCAAGACGCACTCGACAAATCTATCGTCAGTTGCTATTGTCTGTAAGTGATTTCTTTCTCTAATTTAAGTCTCTAGCTAGTTGTAGTGCTCGTTCATTACTTGTAATTATCCTCACTATATTCTTTTCTGTGGTATTATGTAGAATGAAAATGTATGAAATGAAACGAGCTGGATGCTATGGCATTGGTTCATTGACCCAAATACCATTAATCAAGAGACATGTCCGCGTGGATATGATCGACCATACACAGAGGAAAGCTTGCTAGAGTTATTGAAGCACCTAAATACCCAACCAGAAATACTACTTCCTTACAACTTCAGGTGAGTCACATTGTCTTGTACTACAAATTCTGTTTTTGCTTACTAGATGTTAATACGTGTAGTTGATGAGTTATGCAAATGTGTGCGCATGCAGTTTTCACTGGATCCTGCTAATCATTGAAGTTGAAGAGGGAAAAGTTCAAGTACTGACTCACTACCGAAAGACATTAATGACCACGCAATCATGAAGGGGATGGTTCACATGTAATTTCAATCATTATCGCACTATGTCGGCCTCTTTAGTTCATTTCCTGATATCAACTAATTAATAACTCCTTTATTCATTTTCTTTGCCGGCGGGCATGGCTTGGTCATCAAATAGGTTGAAGGCCCATGGAAACAAAAGCTGAAATGGGTGCGACCCATGGTAATGAAATAAGTAGTACTAGCTAGCTACCATCTCTTTAATTCTAGTTTCAATACCATTATCATGCTTGATTAATTATTATCTGATTGAATTCTATTCTCATAAAGACCATAGGGCAGACGCCGGGGACTAATTTATGTGCATACTACGTTTGCGAGAACATTCACATTATGCTGTCCGAAAGGACCAAAGGTGATAGACAAGCTTGGGTACGTTTGCCAGAAAACTATTCACAATTTTTATATCATTATCTAATATATACACACACAACTAATACATTCATATTGATCTCCTTTCTTTAAAGATGTTGAAGATGCGGGATACGCTCCTACCAACAGATCTCGCACGAGCAATTTAGGAGGAAATAGCGAGATTTTTGCTCGACCAGGTCATAGATCCCAAAGGAGAATACTATTGCAAGCTGTAATGCCTCCATGTAATGATCTGCAAATTGTAGGAGAAATTATATATATATATATACTTATTTATTTATATGTGTGTGTGTGTGTGTGTGAATGGTCGTGCGAGAAATTCGATTATATATATATATGATCGGTTCTACGAGAAATTCTATTTATATATATGCATAAAGTGTACAATATGTAGTAGCGTAAAATATGTTTGAAATGAAAAAGAATTAAATGGAAAACACAAAATTAAAAGGAAAAATAAATCATAAAACAATAAACCCCTAAACCTTTTAGTGCTGGTTGGTGTAACCAACCAGGACTAAAGGCCCCCAGCCCCCCGGCGCGGGCTCGTGCCACGTGGTGGGCCTTTGGTCCCGGTTCGTGACGAACTGGCACTAACAGGGGGAGGGGGGGCTTTAGTCCCCACCCTTTAGTGCCGGTTGCAAAACCAGCACTAAAGGTCCTTACGAGTTGAGACAATAGCCCGATTCTGCACTAGTGTGAGACCGAGATCTGTATCGGTGTGAACGAATCGTTAGGGTTTCTGGAAGTGGCTATGTCAAATGGACTTGGTGGCACCGGGTAGAAAGCATTGGTGGGGCCGAGTTGGAGTTTAGGGTTTCGACATATTTGGATGGAGAAAGTGGCTAAGGGTTTTGGAGCAATAGTAGTAAGCACTTTGGGCAAGTAGACCATTAAGCAACACCTCATCCCCTTTTAATAGTATTGGCTTTCCTATGGACTCAATGTGATCTTGGATCACTAAAATAGAAATGAAGAGTCTTGAGCTTTTGCCAAACTTTGTCCTTAGAATTTTGAGGGGTCCACATCTCTATGTCATGCCATGCCAATTACTGAATATCCTGAAATATTTATCTTGAATGTATATTAGTTCAATGAGCTATATGTTGGTATGAATTACCAAAACCACCCGAAGATTAGTTGCATTTTCAGTCTCCCCCTTTTTGGTAATTGATGACAACATATATATCAAAGCTTCGACAAATGATTAAATGAATGAAATACATCACCGCTTTGAGAAGTATGTGATAAGCAAGAGCTCTTACTAAATTTGTGCATTATTAAAAATTTGTGTTTGAATGCAAATGCACAATCGATTAGGATCATGGGTCACTCTTCCATGTCACATACATTTTGGTGGAGCGCACAAAATGATAAGAGTGAATAACATACTCACATCTCCAAAGACATAAGTGAATTATAATACACCAATAACCGTAGGGATAAGCATTAAGCACACATTAAGCAGAGTATGATCAACCACATAGGAACAAACATAATATCTCACAAGCATCCCACGATCAAGTATCACAAATCAAATAAACATAGTAGCAAAAACTCAATAAATCCGAATAGCAAAAAAAGCGAGACACACACACACACTCTCTCAAAGCCTATGATCTACACAATTTCTCCCCTTTGGCAAAAAGTACCAACATGCTTGAAAAGGTATAGAGCTATGCGTCTCTCTAGGCATGATCCTTCGGAGCTCCTGAAGGGGTCTTCTGGATTGTGTCTCATGTGTGCGTAGATGGCGTTGAGAGAACAACGTCTGCAAATGCCTCTAAAGATGTCGGCTGGATTGGTGGTGTAGACACTGGAGGTGGCACTATAACAGTAGTGGCAGTGTCCGTGCAACAAACCCTGGGTCTATTGCCCAGACTGTCCATAGGTCGAAGAGCAAGATTACAACACCAATATCAGATCAAGGCACAAGGGACCAATTCTTTGAAGGACTAACGTGCAGATCAAGAAGACCAATACTAACCAAAGAGACAAGATTCCACTGCTAGAGGGACCTCCCTTGCCGGGCAGGCGAGCCTGGCAAGGATGAGGTTACCCTGGAAGCAAGCCTCCAAAGATCGCCTCGGCAGGCCTGCCGGGGCTCACGGAGGCAAATCACTCCACCTCATCACCCTGCAGTGATGCATGTCGTCGATCAGTGCGGTGTCAAGCTCCTAAGTGACTAAGTGGCCGCCCTCTGCCACACAACAGCCACTTCCTACAAAAAATACCTCCAAGCGACACCTGTCCTGAGACGTGTCAAACAAGCAGGTGATGTCGCTTGAAGCTACGTCGGTATTTCCCCAAAGAGGAAGGGATGATGTGGCACAACGACGGTAGGTATTTCCCTCAGATATGAAACCAAGGTTATCAAACTAGTAGGAGTGTGACGCCCCCGATTTAATCATACACTAATCATAC
Organism: Triticum aestivum; assembly: GCF_018294505.1. Taxonomy (NCBI): domain Eukaryota; kingdom Viridiplantae; phylum Streptophyta; class Magnoliopsida; order Poales; family Poaceae; genus Triticum; species Triticum aestivum. The sequence continues at coordinate 239,693,235 of NC_057797.1, read as the reverse complement.
ACGCAAACGTGTACGATCAAGATCAGGGACTCACGGGAAGATATCACAACACAACTCTACAAATAAAATAAGTCATACAAGCATCATATTACAAGCCAGGGGCCTCGAAGGCTCGAATACAAGAGCTCGATCATAGACGAGTCAGCGGAAGCAACAATATCTGAGTACAGACATAAGTTAAACAAGTTTGCCTTAAGAAGGCTAGCACAAACTGGGATACAGATCGAAAGAGGCGTAGGCCTCCTGCTTGGGATCCTCCTAACTACTCCTGGTCGTCGTCAGCGGGCTGCATGTAGTAGTAGGCACCTCCCGAGTAGTAGTAGTCGTCGTCGACGGTGGTGTCTGGCTCCTGGGCTCCAACGTCTGGTCGCAGCAATCGGGTATAGAAAGGGGGAAAAGAGGGAGCAAAGCAATCGTGAGTACTCATCCAAAGTACTCGCAAGCAAGGAGCTACACTACATATATGCATTGGTATCAAATGGAATAAGGGTATCATATGTGGACTGAACTGTAGAATACCGAAATAAGAGGGGGATAGCTAATCCTTTCGAAGACTACGCTTCTGGTAACCTCCATCTTGCAGCAGGAGAAGAGAGTAGATGATGAGTTCACCAAGTAGCATCGTGTAGCATAATCCTAACCGATGATCCTCCCCTCGTCGCCCTGTGAGAGAGCGATCACTGATTGTATCTGGCACTTGGAAGGGTGTGTTTTATTAAGTATCCAGTTCTAGTTGTCATAAGGTCAAGGTACAACTCCAAGTCGTCCTGTTACCGAAGATCACGACTATTCGAATAGATTAACTTCCCTGCAGGGGTGCACCACATTTCCCAACACGTCGGTCTAAATCCTATGGCGTAGGGGTCTGGGCCCATCGCCCATTGCACACCTGCATGTTGCGTACGCGGCCGGTGAGCAGACCTAGCAACCTCCATTACAAAGGAAGTTACGTTACGCGGTCCAACCCAGCGCGCGCCGCTCAGTCGCGTCATGATGGCTTCGGCTGATACCACGACTTCGAGTGCCCATAACTGTCCCCGCGTAGATGGTTAGTGCGTATAGGCCAGTGGCCAGACTCAGATCAAATACCAATATCTCGTTAAACATGTTAAGTATCCGCGAACGCCGACCAGGGCCAGGCCCACCTCTCGCCTAGGTGGTCTCAACCTGCTCTGTCGCTCTGCCACAAAGTAACAGCCGAGGGCCGTCAGGAACCCAGGCCCACCTCTACCGGGATGGAGCCACCTGCCCCTTCAGCCCCCATCTCCAAACAGTATCATAAGTAATGTAACAGTATCAAGTATATAGCATATGCCCGTGATCACCTCCCGAAGTGATCACGACCCAGTAGTATAGCATGGCAGACGGACAAGAGTGTAGGGCCACTGATGATAATCTAGCATCACATACTAAGCATTTAGGATTGCAGGTAAGGTATCAACAGTTGTAGAAACAATGACAGGCTATGCATCAGAATAGGATTAACGGAAAGCAGTAACATGCTACTCTACTCTAATGCAAGAAGTAGAGAGAAGAGTAGGCGATTTCTGGTGATTAAAGGGGGGGCTTGCCTGGTTGCTCTGGCAAGAGAGAGGGGTCGTCAACACCGTAGTCGTATTGGGTAACAGCGGCGTCGGTCTCGGTGTCTAGCGAGAGAAGAGGGGGAAGAAACAATAAATATAATGCAAACAAATGCATGACAATGTATGACATGGCAAAGCGTGATGCTAGGTGTGCCCTAACGTGGTATGAGATGGTACCGGTGAAGAGGGGAAACATCCGGGAAAATATCCCCGATGTTTCACATTTTTGGGTAGATGAACCGAAGGGGAAAAGTTGCATGTTTTCTATTCTAGGGATAGGTGGCGGACGAACGAACCGCGTATTCAGATCCGTCTCGTCGTTCTGAGCAACTTTCATGTACAAAGATTTTCGATCCGAGCTATGGATGAATTTCTACAATTTTCCAAAGTTTCGAAATATTTTCTGGAATCCCTGAAAATTGGCCAAGTCCTCAGTTTTAACATCACTTAGTTGTTTTGCAGAGGCTATAGCTACATTCTGTACATCCTTTGAATTAGTGCCTTATATTAAATCTGGGCACTCTGCTATGATCTACATGACAGTCTCAGGTCCATCTACATTAGTGTCCATTTGCTTGCTCAAATATTTGTTTCAAAAGTGCTATTGGATGTCAATTCTAGAATCTGTTTCTCAGTTCTTCCGGTTAACAAAACATAGATATTTGTCATTTTCATAGGAATTAAACCACGCACTATCTGAAGTAAGTCCAATGGAACAAAATAAAGCTTGTTACATCTACTTTTTGTTTATATAAATTTTACCCATGTTAGGACTTGTCTTATCGCTATTTAGGGGCTGTTTAGCGGGCTAGTCATTGCAGAAATATTTTCATACGAATTAAACCACGCACTATCTGAAGTAGGTCCAATGGAACAAAATGAAGCTTGTTACATTTACTTTTCGTTTATACAAATTTTACCCATGTTAGGACTTGTCTTATCGCTATTTAGGGGCTGTTTAGCGGGCTAGTCATTGCAGAAATACGAAAGCTAACTACGGCTACAGTAACATTCAGTTACTGTAGCAGAACAGCATGAAGTGGGCGCGCACACACTACACACTACACGGACACTCTACACAGGGCCGGCCAGAGGCACATAGCCGGCCACACACGGCCATGTATAAGGGCCTAGCGGCCATGGCCAAGAGCGGCAGCAACAACGAATACACAGCGGCAGCAGCAGTAGCTTGCAGCAGTACGCAGCGGCATCAGCAGTAGCGGCGGCACAGCATCAGCCTAGCGAAGCAAGCAGCAGCAGCAGGGAGCAGCGCCGGGCACGACGTCGCGCGCGCGGACAGCGGCTGCTAGCGACGGCGACAACGGCCGGGGTGACCAGGACGCGGCCAGGCGCCTACATGCGGTCAGGAGAGGCCGAGGGCGCGCGCGGCTGGAGCATGCGGCGCGCGCGCAGACATGGACGGGCAGGGGCGTGCCCATGGGTGGCTGGGCGCCCACGAGCGTGGCTGCGACCACGGAGCTCTAGTGGCCGTGACGAGCGCGGACGAAACATCTACAATGGCAAAACTTGAAGGGGGCGAGGGGGGAAGCGCAGCTCACCGCGGAGCTCGGTGACGCGCTCGGAGAGGCCGGGGACGGCTCGACGACGACGCAATCGATGGCGAGGTGCCGCAGCCGTGCGTGGAGAAGATGCCTCGATGGCGGCGATCCGACGCTCCCCCGCTTGATCTACTGCTTGGAATCGACGGAGATGAGGCGGGCGGAGCTCCTAGAAGTCTCCACGAGGCTCGGGGAGGTCCCGGAGCACGGCTACAAGGCGGCGGTGGCGACGGAGCTTTGGCCAACGGCTTGATCTGGAACGAGAGAGTGAGGGAGGGGTTACTCGAGGGCTAGGGTTGGGTGCGGGGTCAAAGGAGGTCGCGGGGTCGACTTGTAGTCGGGGAATGGGTGTGGATGATCGCCACGCACGACCATCGCCGGCGGATGGCTGCCACGCCCCCGCCCCTGTCTCCTGTAGCGAGAGGGAGATGACGAGTGGGAGTGGCTGGGTCGCTTTTTGTTTAATGGGCCAAGTTTCCAGTAGTTTAGGTCCCTTTTTTCCATTTTCTCTTTCCTGTCCTTTCTTTAATTAGAGCTTGCAAATGAATTATGTTAAATGTGCAAATTAGCACATAAATATTAGGTTTTTGGGCTAGTCCAACAAGTTTCAATATTTTTGTCTAGATTACATATTTATTTAAATTAGATTATTTCAATAAAAGATTTATGGGTCATTTTTAAAATAGTCTAGGGGCCTTATAATAGTCTAGGGGCATTATAATACTTTGAAAAATGTAGATTCTTTCACGAAAATTTGTTAATGAATATTTTCAACCTAAGCCACATTTGTAATTTACCATTTGAAAACTTTTATAGTTTGACTTGATTTTAAATTAGAATTTGAACAGGGTTTGAAACAACGTGAGTATACCAACAGTAAATGTGTGTGGTGACGTGGCCTCATTAGTAGAGGGTTACTGTAGCTTAATTATCTGGGCGTCACAAGGAGAACCAAGCAACACAACGTAAACATCACTTGCACACAAATAACAACTTCTCGCAACCCGACGTGTTAAAGGGGTTGTCAATCCCTTCCAGGGTACGGTGCCTCAAGACAGGCAAACAGACGTGAGATAAATTTGTAGTAGATTGATAGAGCGAACACCAAATAAATAAATAAGAATAAATTGCAGCAATATATTTTTTGTGTTTTTGGATTAATATATCTGAAAACAAAAGCAAGAGAAAAGTAGATCGCAAAGGAAAATAATATGAGCAAGAAGACCCGAGGGCCGTAGGTTTCACTAGTGGCTTCTCTCGAGAAAAATAGCAAACGGTGGGTAAACAAATTACTGTTGGGCAATTGATAGAACCTCAAATAATTATGACGATATCCAGGCAATGATCATTATATAGGCATCACGTCCAAGATTAGTAGACCGACTCCTGCCTGCATCTACTACTATTACTCCACACATCGACTGCTATCAAGCATGCATCTAGTGTATTAAGTTCATGGAGAAACGGAGTAATGCAATAAGAATGATGACATGATGTAGACAAGATCTATCTATGTAGAGATAGACCCATCATTTTATCCCTAGTAGCAACGATACATACGTGTCGTTTCCCTTTCTGTCATTGGGATCAAGCATCGTAAGATCGAACCCACTACAAAGCACCTCTTCCCATTGCAAGATAAATAGATCAAGTTGGCCAAACAAAACCCAAATATCGGATAAGAAATACAAGGCTATAAGCAATCATGCATATAAGAGATCAAAGAAACTCAAATAACTTTCACGGATATAAAAAGATAGATCTGATCATAAACTCAAAGTTCATCGATCCCAACAAACACACCGCAAAAGAGTTACATCATATGGATCTCCAAGAGACCATTGTATTGAGAATCAAGAGAGAGAGAGAGATGAATCCATCTAGCTACTAACTACGGGCCTGAAGGTCTACAAAGAACTACTCACGCATCATCGGTGAGGCACCAATCGAGGTGGTGAACCCCATTCGAGATGGTGTCTAGATTGGATCTAGTGGTTCTGGACTCTGCGGCGGATGGATGAATATTTCGTCGACTCCCCTAGGGTTCTGGTATTTTTGGGGTATTTATAGAGCAAAGAGGCGGTCCGGGGGGTACCCGAGGTGGGCACAACCCACCAGGGCACACCTGGTCCTCCTGGCGCGCCCTGGTGGGTTGTTCCCTCCTCGGGACTCCCCGCAGGTGCAACCAGGGCCCAACATGTTCCTTCTGGTCCATAAAAAATCTCCGTAAAGTTTCGTGGCATTTGGACTCCATCTGATATTGATTTTCTGTGATGTAAAAAACACGAAAAACATGAACTGGCACTTGGCACTATGTCAATAGGTTAGTACCAAAAAATGATATAAAATGACTATAAAACGATTATAAAACACCCAAGATTGATAATATAACAGCATGGAACAATCAAAAATTATGGATACGTTGGAGACGTATCAGCATCCCCGAGCTTAACTCTTACTCGTCCTTGAGTAGGTAAGTGATAAAAACAGAATTTTTGATGTGGAATGATGCCTATCATGTCATATCATATTCTTTTCTTTATAGCATGGACAATTGTACTTTTAGTTGTTCAAAGCAATAGTCTAGTTTTGACATGCTAATTTAGATACTCAAGCATATCAACAAGCAACCTTGTCTTTCAAAATATCAATGTTAAAATAAGTTATCCCTAGCCCATCATGCTCAAACATTGATCCATTCATGAAACACACTCGAATATTAGCTACACCCAATACTTGAGTACGATGATATTGCCTCCTAGTTGGTGCTTTTATAAGAGAAGATGAAGACTCAAAATAAAAATTCCATAAAGTAAAAGAAAGGCCCTTCGCAGAGGGAAGTAGGGATTTGTAGAGGTGCAAGAGCTCAAAGCGAAAAACTTAGAGATAAAAACATTTTGAGAGGTGTATCCATCCCACCAACGAAAACGACTTAGAGTTCCCAATACTTTCCATGCATAGATATATCATAGGAGGTTCCCAAACAGAAAATAAAGTTCATTCATTTTTCCACCATAACTTTCACTTTCCATGGCTAGCCGTATCCGCGGTTACCCTCCATACCAACACTTTCCAAGGAATTTATTATTTGAGAACATAAAGTAAATTCAATTTTTTTGCATTTCAGGACTGGGCATCCCTAATACCTTTGCCTTACTCTCGTGCAATGACAATGGAATAAACACTCATCTTGAGCATAACACATCTAACATGGAAAATATTAGCCACCCCTCACCGCTCCGCGAGCGAAACAAACACACAAAAGAGAAGTTTATTTTGAAAATTAGAGATGACACATGCAAATTTGCTTAGAACGACAAAAGAATACCGCATATAGGTAGATATAGTGGACTCATGTGGCAAAACTGGGTTAAAGGTTTTTGGATGCACAAGTAGTGATCATACTTAGTGCAAAATGAAGGCTAGCAAAAGATTGGGAAGCGACCAACTAAGAAACAAATAATATCATAAGCAAGCATTAAGCGTAAATAACACCGAATAATGCACCATAAGTAGGATATAATTTCATTGCATGACTATTGACTTTTGTACTTGCATAGAGAATCACAAAGCTTAACACCAATATTATTATTAAAAAAAATTACTCATCAAGATGACTCACATATCACATCATCATATCTCAAAACTATTACTAAGAATCAAGTTTATTTTGTCCAATGATCTTCATGAAAGTTTTTATTATATCCTTCTTGGATATCTATTGCTTTGGGACTAATTTTCATGTATTGCTTTTGACAAGCTCCAACAAATATAAGTGAAGATCATGAGCATAATAAATTTTTCTTTCTCTCAAATTAATTTAAGTGAAGTAAGAGAGAATTTCTTGAAAATTTTACTAAATCTCAAATAAAACTAAGTGAAGCAAGAGATCATTTCTTAAAAAATACTAAAGCACACTGTGCTAAAAAAGATATAAGTGAAGCACCAGAGCAAGTCCATTCCTCATAAAAAATTTAAGTGAAGCATAGAGAGCATTTCTAACAAGTCATGACATAATTTTGGCTCTCTCAAATAGGTGTGTCCAGCAAGGATTGATAACTTAAAGCACAAAATAAAACAAGCAAAGACTCATATCATACAAGACGCTCCAAGCAAAACACATATCATGTGACGAATAAAAATATAGTTTCGAGTAAAATACCGATGATCGTTGGAAGAAAGCGGGGATGCCACTCGGGGGCATCCCCAAGCTTAGTTGGTTGCTCATTTTTGGATAATAGCTTGGGATGCCGGGGCATCCCCAAGCTTAGGCTCTTCCATCCTTCCTTTATCCATCGTAAGATAACCCAAAACTTGAAAACTTCAATCACACAAAACTCAACAAAACCTTCATGAGATCCGTTAGTATAAGAATAATAAATCACTACTGTAAGTACTGTATCAAACCAATTCATATTTTGTTTTTGTATTTTATCTACTGTATTCCAACTTTTCTATCGCAAAAAATCATCAGAGAAAACCATAGAGCTATCAAAATAAGCACACAACACAAAGAAAACAAAATATGTCAAAACAGAACAGTCTGTAGCAATCTGACTATTTAGAATACTTTTGTAACTCCAAAAATTTTGAAAAGTTTGGATGACCTTAGAAATTTGTATATTGATCTACTCCAAGTGGAATGGGTATTTTATCGCTCTCTGGTAAAAAATGAACATTAATCTCGTGAGCGTAAAAGTTTCTGTTTCTCAGCAAGATCAAACAACTATCACCCAAGAAGATCCTAAAGGCTTTACTTGGCAGACACACTAATTAAAGCATAAAAAAATCATAACAGTAGCATAATTGTGTTAACACACAAAAATAGGATGCAAAAAGCAAAAATAAAATTTATTCATTGGGTTGCGTCCCAACAAGCGCTATAGTTTTATGCCCTTAGCTAGGCATAAAGCAAGGATCTAAGTTTTGTCATCTTTGGTTCGAGATCCATAAGATGCCCTCATGATTGATTGATAAGGTGGCTTAATTCTAGTTCTAGGAAAGTGTTCCATACCCTTCCTCAAAGGAAATTGGAACTTAATATTGTCTTCTTTCATATCAATCATGGCACCGATAGTGCGTAAAACGGTCTACTAAGAATAATTGGACAAGACGGATTGCATTCAATATCAAGAACAATAAAATCTATGAGCACATAATTCCTATTTGCAAGAATAAGAACATCTTTAATTCTTCCCATAGGCTTTTTAATAGTAGAATCCGCCAAGTGCAAATTCAAAGAACACTCTTCAAGATTAGTAAGACCAAGCACATCACATAAAGATTTCGGAATTGTAGAAACACTAGCACCCAAGTCACACAAAGCAAAACACTCATATTTTTTAATCTTGACTTTGATAGTAGGTTCCCATTAATCATGCAATTTTCTAGGAATTGAAACTTCTAATTCCAATTTTTATTAAAGAGCTTTCATCATAGCATCGACAATATGTTTAGTAAAAGCTTTATTTTGTTCATAAGCATGCGGTGAATTTATCAGGGATTGAAATAAATAAATACAATCAATCAAATAGAAATTATCATAATTAAAGTATTTGTAATCCAAAAGAGTGGGTACATCACTAGCTAAAGTTTTGACCTCTCCAAACCCACTTTCATCAATTTTCTCAACAAGATTTTCACCCTCCGAGATATTGGGACACCTTCTACCTAAAGTTGACTCTTCTCCAGTCCCTTTTTCATCAATATTGATTTTACTAAACAAGGAATCAATAGAAGAAACACCAATCATTTTAAGATCTTCATCACTTTTGCGAAAGAAATCACTAGAAAACACTTTTTCTAAAAATTCTCTTTTAGCTCTAAGCATAGCGGTTCTTTTCTTACTTTCATCCATAGAAACATAAAGAGCATTAATTGATTCATCAACCTTAGGACCAAAATTTTCATCTTGAGATTTTCCACATCATGAGCAATTCTATCAACACTTCTAGACAAATCATCAATCTTACTCAACTTTTCTTCTATGGAAGTGTTGAAAACTTTTTGTGTATTGATAAATTATTTAATATTATTCTCAAGATCATAGGTGTTACTATTATTATTTTAAGATTGATTCCATAAGAATTACCATAATTATTAGAGGAATTACTAGGAAAAGGCCTAGGATTAAAATTACCTCTATAAACATTGTTGTTGAAATTATTTCGAGAGATAAAATTCACATCTATGGAATCACTATTTTGCTCAATCAAAGTAGACAAAGGCATATCATTAAGATCAATAGGAGCACTTCTACTAGCAACCAATTTCACAAGAGCATCAACTTTTTCACTCAAAGAAGAAATTTCTTCAACCGAATTAACTTTTTTACTAGTAGGAGCTCCTTCGGTATGCCACTGCGAGTAATTTGCCATAATATTATCAAGCAATTTGGTGGCTTCACCCAAAGTAATTTCCATAAAAGTACCACCCGCAGCGGAATTTAAAAGATTATGAGAAACAAAATTCAACCCCGCTTAAATTTTTTGTATGATCATCCAAAGATTTAACCCATGATTTGGGCAATTCCTTAGCATCATTTTCATCATTTCCCAAGATTGTGCAACATGCTCATGTTCAAGTTGCTTGAAATTCATGATCTGGGTTCTAAGGGAAATAATTTTTGTGGGAGGAAAATACTTAGTGATAAAAGCATCTTTGCACTTATTACAAGAATCCGTACTATTGCGAGGCAAAGAAGAGAACCAAATTTTTGCAGAATCACACAAAGAAAACAGAAATAATTTCATCTTGACCAAATCATTGTCCACATCTTTTTTCTTTTGCATATCACATAATTCCACGAAGGTATTAAGATGGGACGCGACATCCTCATTAGGAGTACCAGAAAATTGGTCTTTCATAACAAGATTCAACAAAGCAGTATTAATATCACAAGACTCTGCACTAGCGGCGGGAGGAGCAATCAGAGTGCCAATTAAATCATTGTTGTTGGTATTTGAGAAATCACATAACTTGGTGTTCTTTTGAGTCATGATGACTACACAACAAGATTGCACTAAAAACAGATCCTACAAGAAAATGGCGAACGAAAAAGAGAGGCGAAAAACGGAAAATTTCGTGAAGTGGGGGAGAGGAAAACGAGAGGCAAATGGCAAATATTGTAAATTGAAAGGAAATGATATTTGTGATTAGGAACCTGGTATATGTTGAAGATCTTCCCCGGCAACGGTGCCAGAAATTCCTTTTGATGTCGCTTGAAGCTACGTCGGTATTTCCCCAAAGAGGAAGGGATGATGCAGCGGTGGCGGTAGGTATTTCCCTTAGATATGAAACCAAGGTTATCTAACCAGTAGGAGAACCAAGCAACACAAAGTAAACAACACCCACACACAAATAACAACTTCTCACAACCCGACATGTTAAAGGGGTTGTCAATCCCTTCCGGGGTACGACGCCTCAAGATAGGCAAACAGACGTGAGATAAATTTGTAGTAGATTGATTGATTGAATGCCAAATAAATAAATAAGAATAAATTGCACCAAGATATTTTTGGGTTTTTGGATTAATAGATCTGAAAATAAAAGCAAGAGAAAAGTATATCGTAAAGACAAATAATATGAGAAAGAAGACCCCGAGGTTGTAGGTTTCACTAGCGGCTTCTCTCGAGAAAAATAGCAAACGATGGGTAAATAAATTACTGTTAGGCAATTGATAGAACCTCAAATAATTATGATGGTATCCAGGCAATGATCATTATATAGGCATCACGTCCAAGATTAGTAGACCGACTCCTACCTGCATCTACTACTATTACTCCACACATCGACCGGTATCCAGCATGCATCTAGTGTATTAAGTTCATGGAGAAACGGAGTAATGCAATAAGAACAATGACATGATGTAGACAAGATCTATCTATGTAGAGATAGACCCATCATTTTATCCTTAGTAGCAACGATACATACATGTCGTTTCCCTTTCTGTCACTGGGATCAAGCACCGTAAGATCGAACCCACTACAAAGCACCTCTTCCCATTGCAAGATAAATAGATCAAGTTGTCCAAACAAAACCCAAATATAGGCGAAGAAATACGAGGCTATAAGCAATCATGCATATAAGAGATCAAAGAAACTCAAATAACTTTCATGGATATAAAAAGATAGATCTGATCATAAACTCAAAGTTCATCGATCCCAACAAACACACCGCAAAAGAGTTACATCATATGGATCTCCAAGTGACCATTGTATTGAGAATAAAGAGAGAGAGAGAGAGAGAGAGAGAGAGAGATGAAGCCATCTAGCTACTAACTACGGACCCGAAGGTCTACAAAGAACTACTCACGCATCATCGGAGAGGCGCCAATGGAGGTGGTGAACCCCATCCAAGATGGTGTCTAGATTGGATCTGGTGGTTCTGGACTCTGCGGCGGCTGGATGAATATTTCGTCAGCTCCCCTAGGGTTCTGGTATTTTTGGGGTATTTATAGAGCAAAGAGGCGGTCCGGGGGGTACCCGAGGTGGGCACAACCCACTAGGGCACGCCTGGGCCTCCTGGCGCGCCCTGGTGGGTTGTCCCCTCCTCGATACTCCCCTAGGTGCAACCAGGGCCCAACATGTTCCTTCTGGTCCATAAAAAATCTCCGTAAAGTTTCATGGCATTTGGACTCCGTCTAATATTGATTTTCTGCGATGTAAAAAACATGGAAAAAAGGAACTGTCACTTGGCACTATGTCAATAGGTTAGTACCAAAAATGATATAAAATGACTATAAAATGATTATAAACATCCAAGATTGATAATATAACAACATGGAACAATAAAAAATATAGATACGTTGGAGACGTATCAGTAGGCGCGAAGCTGGCAAAATAGCCCGGCAGGGCCTGCCGGGCGAGCTGTGTTGTGACACTAAGTGACGCATTTAATGTGCTTTGTCAGCCTATAGAGTTAGGTATGATAGCACTATTTTCTATCTTATCAGTACGTAAAGAATGATTTGCTACCGTGGTGACCCCTTGATCTATAAAAGGAGGCCTGTGGCAACCGTAAAAAAGATTCGTACCTCCTCACACTCATACGCGCGTGGCTCCTCTCACCCCAAGGCAACCTTGCCGGGAAGAGCGCTGCGCATTTCCACCATTTTCCACCATCAATCCACCAAATGAGGATAAGGGTTTTACGCCTCGTGGCGGCCCGAACATGGGTAGAACTGTCCGTGTGATCTCTGTCGTGCTGTGTTACGCTTCTGCGCTCTTTGTGCAATGTGCCCACCTCCCCCCCCCCCGCTGAACCAAAAGGGGCTCTTTGGCCCCATAGGTTGCCGTGGTTTCTCACGAAATCTTTGGCACGCTAGGCAGGGGGGAGCACTTGCGTGAACCCGAGAGCGTAAGCAGCACGTCATCTTCATCACCATTTTAGTCATCAGCGGCTCCATCGACTATGGCGCCCAAGAAGAAGTCTAGCGCCGCAGCTCATCCGTCCACGTCGAAGGCCCCTCCGCCCGCGGATGCCGATGCCACAGGGAATGCGGAGGCGCATGAGGATGTGCACGCTGCGGGGGACGTGGTCAGCGCAAGCGGCGTTGTCACCACCTCCCCCACGACCGAAGCAGGAGCGTGAGGCACCGGAGAAGAGCAGCACCAACAACATCCCGGCGACCATGCTTGACGAGGTACGGGTAGAGAGATTATTCATTCTGTCTCTCCTGGCCTGGCCGGGGGCATTGTTGCAATGGTGACATTTGCTCCGAGACGAATCGCAATGCTACGGCCGCCCCCGCCGTGGGTGCGATCGCAAGACATGCACCGCCTCCGGAGCAGACTAGCCCGACCAACGCTCCGAATGGAGTCAATGGCCCCCGCGCGCCATCACCTCGTTACCACGCCATTCCAGCGACTGGCTCCCGACGACGGGAGCCCGACGCAGCCATCGCCAGCACCATCAAGAGCCGGGCGACGCTGCGTTCTACATGATCATCGCCAAAGCCAAGCACCGCTATGGAAGCCATGTCATGGGCCCAGCTACTGTTGAGGTTTCCGCTGGCAACTGATCAGATGGATGAGTGGAAAGCCACCATTAGAGTCTAATTGGTTTTGCCGAGGCTAGGGGCTCACAACGAGCTGCCCGCCATGGCTTCCCCAGATGACGACGGTGGCCCCCACTGCTGGCCGTGCGGAAGGGGTCACCCACACGGTGCAATCCCCACCGCGGCAGCCAGCGTGAGGTCCACGAGACCAAGAGCTTGATGACATCTCAATAGCTTCGTCTGATCCTCGAGCCTGTCATGGCCGACGACGAGTCCCAGAGGACAGACAGATGGAGGCCGCACACGTCACCATCGAGCAACGCCGCGATGCCACCACTAGTCCAATGGGCGTGATGGCCCCAACGCCGACGAGCCCGCGCTCGACAGAGGCGGGTATATGCCTTTTTGAGGCTGGATGCCCCGCCTTCACCCGTGAGCTGCGGCAAGTCCGTTGGCCGTCTGCTCGCACGATCAAGCCAAAGATTCCAGAGTAGTATGACGGAAGACTGAACCCGACAGAGTTCTTGAGCATCTACAACATCACTGTTCAAGCTACCGGGGGAAGGGATGAGAAGGGTTTTGCCAACTACTTCCCTTTGGCACTCAATTCAAATGTGAGGTCTTGGCTGATGCATCTACTGGAGAACTCCATCTCGACCTGGGCTGACCTGTCCCACGCGTTCGTTGGCGCCTTCATGGGCGGCCACCAAGAACCAGGGCGGCCCAACGATTTGCAGCTTCTCCCGCAGAAGGAAGGAGAGACTCTGCGAAAGTACATGCAGAGGTTCAACCGAGTCCACATGAATATTTCAGATATCCACTCGACAACTATGATAGCTGCGTTCCAGTCCAACATGCGCAACCGACGGATACGATTCAAGATGAACGTGCGGTTGCCCAAGACTGTGAAGGAACTTTACACTTTGGTGGAAAAGTGTGCTCGGGTGGAGGAAGGGAGGAAGCTCCCTAGAGAAGAGGATGGCATCAACGTCGACTCAGAAGATGACGACGAGGCCACCAGTGATAAGAAGAAGAACAACAAGTGCAAGGATAAAGCAATATTGACTGTTGAGGGATTTGGCATGCCTAGTATCGTCAAGAAGGCTAAGGCCGAAGCCCCCGGCAAGGAATTTTCTGCGTGCACTGATTGTCGGGAGGCTGCGACTGCTGAGAAAGCTGGGAAAGGTGATGGTCCGTTTTGCAAGATCCATCGGACCAAGGGCCATGATCTCCAGGATTGCCATCAGGTTGAGCAGCTGGTCAAGAAGCAGAGGGCTGAATATGAGAAGCGTGATAAGGAAAAAGGTCAGAATGGAGCTGGCAGGAAGGGCCGGGGCGGTGAGGCAAATCGCCCCGGCAAGGCTTTGCAGAACCAAGGGAAACCCGCCAGGGGCAGAGAGAAGGATTGTGATGATGGCAGTGATGGAGGGGATGAAGAGGAAACCAACAAGCAGGAATTCTAGAAGGTCACTGTCACGCCCAATATGCGATCCTATCCGAGAGGAACTCGAAGGTCCCACCAAGGATAGAGCCGCATATTGAAACGCTTTTGCAAGGTGGATATCATTACATTGTACCATTACATAATAGTTGGGGATACATATAAAGGGCATACAAATGCCACAATAATACATCAAACATCATACATGAGAATAACATCCGACTACGGATGAAACACAAACAGAAACTCAAACGACATCCACCCTGCTAGCCCAGGCTGCCGACCAGGAACCTATCCCAAGATCGACGAAGAAGAACTCCAAAACAAGTAAGCATCGCTCTCACGTCATGATCATCGCATAACCTGTACCTGCAACTGTTGTTGTAGTAATCTGTGAGCTACGAGGACTCAGCAATCCCATTACCATGGTTTTCAAGACTACAAAGCTTAATGGGTATGGAAACGATAAGTGGTGGGGTTGTAGCAAGCGACTAAGCATTGTATGGTGGCTAACTTACGATTACAAGAGTAAGATGAGAAACTATGCAAATGCTCGCAAACTAGTAATGATCAAGAAGTGATCCCGAACTACTTACATTCAAACATAACCCAACCGTGTTCTCTTCTCGAACGCACCCGAAAAGAGACAGTCATGGTTAAGCACGCGGTTGGTGTATTTTAATTGAGTTTAGTTCAAGTCCACTACAACCGGATATTAGTAAATTCCCATCTGCCACATAACCGCGGGCACGGCTCTCGAAAGTTCAAACCCTGCAGGGGTGTCCCAACTTAGCCCATGACAAGCGCATGATCCACGGAGACAATCCTCCATCATGGGACATCCGATCAAACCCGGGATCCCGGTGCACAAGACATTTCAACAATGGTAAAACAAAACCAGCAAGACCACCCGGTGCATCGATACCCCGATAGGAGCCGCACGTATCTCATTCTTAGGACAACACCGTCTATGCTAAGCGGACGATAGCCAAAGACCTCGAGTTGCCCCGAGGTGGCACCGCCGACTGCTAGGTAGGTGGACCAACACTCATGAGGAGAACTGGCCCGGGGGGGGGGGGGTTGATTAAGAGACCTCGGGGGCCGGTAGGTCCCTATGCAGGTTTTAGTTGTTATTAGGCAAATGGTAAAACCAATGTTGGGCCTTGTTGGAAGAGTTTTATTCAAAGCGAACTGTCAAGAGGGCCCCATAAACCCTCATTGTGTTAGGGAAGCAAAATCAAGGAGCATAACACTGGTATGACAAAAACTAGGGCGTCAAGAGTGGAGCAAAACACCAGGCAAAAGGCCGAGCCTTCCACCCTTTACCAAGTATATAGATGCATTAATTAAATAAGAGATATTGTGATATCCCATGATATCCATGTCCCAACATGGAACAACCTGCAACTGCACCTGCAACTAGCAATGCTATAAGAGGGGCCGAGCAACGCAGTAACATAGCCAAACAACGGTCTGCTAGGATGGTGGAAAAGGTTAGAGGCTTTCATGGCAATTTGGGAGGCTTGATAAACAAGTGGTAGGTAGTGTGACATAGCGATAGCATCGAGACAACTAGCATAGCAAAGATAGCAGTGAGATCCAAGGTGACGGTCATCTTGCCTGAAATCCTGCTAGGAAGAAGATCGAATCCATGAAGAAGATGAACGGCGTAGACGAACCAAGCGAAGTCGAACGAATGCTCACGATCACAACGAAACATGAACTATCGGGAAGAAGCACAACCGGAAAGAAGCAAACAACATAGTAAACACCCAGCACATAAACACGACATGATGCTCAACCAAGTATGATACATGATAAGGCTACATGATGCTACTCATGTCAAGAGATGATGCATACAAGAACAACACGTCAAAGCAAGTTTAAATGAGGCCGGAATCATCTTACAACAATTCTGGCAAATCCCCATATGCAAATTTCGAAATTGGTCCAGATCTGAATAACACATTATGTTGAAGTTGTTAAACAAGAAGTTAAAGTGCACCAAGATGATCAACACGTCTTTCTAGTCCAGTTACATATAAGGTTCATTTAATTCGGAACTACGACCTAGAAGATATGAGCAAAACAAGTTAAACATAGCATTTGTGCAAATGCAAGCAAAACAACATCACAAACACTCCAAAACAAGGATGCAACAAGGTAACATGAAACTACATGCAAAACAAAGCAAGTTTCATATAGAGCATGCTCCAAACGGAGCCATGGTTCAACACATACACACAATACAAGTTTTATACACAATATGCACAAAACAACAACTAGGCACTTTGCAAGCATCAAAACAACATGCTACAGGAACCAAAAGAGCACAAACTTGATATGCACTTCAAGCACACGTTACATGCTTCAATAATCATTAAGGTTCAGGTTCATAGGCATCAAGATTGAACCAATATGATCAATGCAAAAAGCAACTTTATAACACAGATTATGACTTAGTGAAAAACAGGGCATACATATGAGCAGGAATAACATGTTGACATTTTGGAGGCATGAAATAAACATGCTATAGTGCAAGATCATAGCAACCAAAAGCATGAAATTACAGTACATGTTATACATGGCAAAGCATGATTACTAAGCATCTCCATATAACCTCTAGATCAATGGCATTCATCAAGACACGTAAGCAAGTCATAACAGATTCTCAGACAGTGAAAAACAGAGTAAGGCTAAAAACAGAGTCATGATGCATACTTTGAGACAACAAAAGTATATGCTACAGGAACATCTCATGGCATCAAAGGGCATGGAAAGCATGTACATGTCAAGCACTACAAAACATGATGACTGAGATACTGCTAAATACCACTAGAACATGCTCAAAATATCATCGCAAGATGGCAAACGATAATAGTTTCACAGACTTAGTGAAATAAACCAAACATGGCAGGAGCAGCGACAAGTAGGCATGTTTGCAAGCTTGGTTAACTCAACATAAAGAATATCATGGCATCTTAATACAACCAACAACAAGATGGCATGTTTTTGCAACTACTCATGTCAAGAGCATGGTCATAGGATGCATATAACACTATCTATTCACATGTCAAAAATGAACTTACTGATAATAGACTGATAGAAACATTATATAGCAATTTGAGAGCATGGTAATGACAAGCTACATGAGTCCATAATTTCCAACAAGGGCGTGTATGGATAGAGCATAACAAGATCTAGAAACATCCTTACTGAGCATCTCCAGATTATGCATGTATTCACTTGTATCAACAAGTTAACATCGCAACATAATATAGCAGGTTCAGACTTGGCAGAAAACACTGTCACTAGAATCAGCAACAACAAGTACCCTACTTTGCATGCTTCTGCTAGTCCCCATAAGGCACATAAAAATATATGGATTGCACCACTGTAAAGATGACATGAATAGGCTCCTAAAACATGTTGACATGAGGCTCAAAAGATAATCACACAAAATGCTATGAAAAAGACAAATCAAGAAGTTATGATAACTTCCAGCAGGTTATAACATTTAGCACTTTTGCAACGATTATTAGGGCATAAATATGAGCAGTAAAATGCATGAAAATTATACCACCATGTAGAGCACTCAGAGATGAACATTTTGATATATCATACACGCAAATCGGAGTCACATGCACAAAGTTATGCCATGATGAAGATGCACACATATCATTGGAAACTCAGGGACTTAGAAGATTTCAACCTCGCGGAAAATCGAGACGAGGTGGAGCGGGATGAAGGGATCCTGGCACTGTTTGGATGGCGTCCTGGCAGATCTCATCCCGATCCGGGGGTGGGAGATCCGGGCCGGATCTCGCCGGATCCGGACGGCGGCGACGACACAGAGGCGGGCGATGGCGGCGCGGCAGACGGCGAGGAGGGGGCGGCGGCACGACAGGGTGGCCGGCAACGATGGAGGCGGGTGGCGAGCGGGCGACGGTGGATAGGCCCTGCGGGCTCGCAATGGGCTTGGCGGGCCTCGGTGGCGTGCGTGGTGGAGGGGCGATGGGGCGATGACATGTCGCTCCCTGATTGGCTCGGGGGCAGCAGGCGGACACATCCGGTCGTTGGTGGACGCGTCCGGCGGCGGCGGGAGAGGGGGAGACTGAAGGAAATATGCCCTAGAGGCAATAATAAAGTTATTATTTATTTCCTTATTTCATGATAAATGCTTATTATTCATGCTAGAATTGTATTAACCGGAAACATAATACATGTGTGAATACATAGACAAACATAATGTTACTAGTATGCCTCTACTTGACTAGCTCATTGATCAAAGATGGTTAAGTTTCCTAACCATAGACATGAGTTGTTATTTGATCAATGGGATCACATCATTAGGAGAATGATGTGATTGACTTGACCCATTCCATTAGCTTAGCACTTGATCGTTCGTTGATTATAATGGTACTCTACAGGTGTCTCCGATGGTACTTGTTGAGTTGGCATAGATCAAGATTAGGATTTGTCATTCCGATTGTCGAGGAGGTATCTCTGGGCCCTCTCGGTAATACACATCACTATAACCCTTGCAAGCATGATAACTAATGAGTTAGTTACAAGATGATGTATTACGAAACGAGTAAAGAGACTTGCCGGTAAGGAGATTGAACTAGGTATTGGGATACCGACGATCGAATCTCGGGCAAGTAACATACCGATGACAAAGAGAATAACGTATAGTGTTGTGCGGTTTGGCCGATAAAGATCTTCGTGGAATATGTAGGAACCAATATGAACATCCAGGTTCCGCTATTGGTTATTGACGAGAGACATGTCTCAGTCATGTCTACATAGTTCTCGAACCCGTAGGGTCCGCATGCTTAAAGTTCTGTGACGATCTTTTTTATGAGTTTATATGTTTTGATGTACTGAAGGTAGTTTGGAGTCCCGGATTTGGTCGCGGACATGACGAGGAGTCTCGAAATGGTCGAGACGTAAAGATTGATATATTGGAAGCCTACATTTGGACATCAGAATAGTTCCGGGTGAAATCGGGATTTTACCGGAGTACCTGAGGGGTTACCGGAACCTCCCGGGGACTAATGGGCCTTGTTGGGCCATAAGGGAAAGAGAGAGGGGCCGGCCTAGGGCAGGCAGCGCGCCCCCTTCCCCCTGTCCAAATTGGACTAGGAGAAGGGGGGCGGCGCCCCCCTTTCCTTCTCTTTCTCTCCCTGCCTTTCCCCCTCCTAGTAGGAGTAGGAAAGGGAGGAATCCTACTCCTACTAGGAGGAGGATTCCTCCTCCTAGGCGCGCCAACAAGGGACGGCCGGCCTCCCCCTTGCTCCTTTATATATAGGGGCAGGGGGCACCTCTAGACAAACAAGTTGATCACAAAGATCTCTCCCAGCCGTGTGCCCCCTCCACCATAATCCACCTCGGTCATACTATAGCGGTGTTTAGGCGAAGCCCTGCCGCAGAACTTCATCAACATCGTCACCACGCCATCGTGCTGACGAAACTCTTCCCCGAGCTCTTCTAGATCGTGAGTTTGTGGGACGTCATCGAGCTGAACGTGGAGGTGCCGTACGTTCGGTACTAAGGATCGGTCGATCGTGAAGACGTACGACTACATCAACCGCGTTGTCATAATGCTTCCGCTTAACGGTCTATGAGGGTACGTGGACAAGACTCTCCCCTCTCATTGCTATGCATCACCATGATCCTGTGTGTGCGTAGGAAAATTTTGAAATTACTACATACCCCAACAGTGGTATCAGAGCCAGGTTTTATGCGTAGATGTTATATGCACGAGTAGAACACAAGTGAGTTGTGGGCGATACAAGTCATACTGCTTACCAACATGTCATACTTTGGTTCGGCAGTATTGTTGGATGAAGCGGCCTGGACCGACATTACGCGTACGCTTACGCGAGACTGGTTCTACTGACGTGCTTTGCACACAGGTGGCTGGTGGGTGTCAGTTTCTCCAACTTTAGTTGAACCGAGTGTGACTACGCCCGGTCCTTGAGAAGGTTAAAACAACACCAACTTGACGAACTATCGTTGTGGTTTTGATGCGTAGGTAAGAACGGTTCTTGCTCAGCCCGTAGCAGCCACGTAAAACTTGCAACAACAAAGTAGAGGACGTCTAACTTGTTTTTGCAGGGCATGTTGTGATGTGATATGGTCAAGACATGATGCTATATTTATTATATGAGATGATCATGTTTTGTAACGGAGTTATCGGCAACTGGCAGGAGCCATATGGTTGTCGCTTTATTGTATGCAATGCAATCGCCCTGTAATTGCTTTACTTTATCACTAAGCGGTAGCGATATTCGTAGAAGCAATAGTTGGCGAGACGACAACAATGCTACGATGGAGATCAAGGTGTCGCGCTGGTGACAATGGTGATCATGACGGTTCTTCGGAGATGGAGATCACAAGCACAAGATGATGATGGCCATATCATATCACTTATATTGATTGCATGTGATGTTTATCCTTTATGCATCTTATTCTGCTTTGCTTAATGGTAGCATTATAAGATGATCTCTCACTAAATTTCAAGATAAAAGTGTTCTCCCTGAGTATGCACCATTGCCAAAGTTCATCGTGCCGAGACACCACGTGATGATCGGGTGTGATAAGCTCTACGTCCATCTACAACGGGTGCAAGCTAGCTTTGCACACGCAGAATACTCGGGTTAAACTTGACGAGCCTAGCATATGCAGATATGGCCACTGAACACTGAGACCGAAAGGTCGAGCGTGAATCATATAGTAGATATGATCAACATAGTGATGTTCACCATTGAAATCTACTCCATTTCACGTGATGATCAGTTATGGTTTAGTTGATATGGATCACGTGATCACTTAGATGATTGGAGGGATGTCTATCTAAGTGGGAGTTCTTAAGTAATATGATTAATTGAACTTAAATTTATCATGAACTTAGTACCTGATAGTATTTTGCTTATCTATGTTGTAGATAGATGGCCCGTGCTGTTGTTCCGTTGAATTTCAATGCGTTCCTTGAGAAAGCAAAGTTGAAAGATGATGGTAGCAATTACACGGACTGGGTCCGTAAATTGAGGATTATCCTCATTGCTAAATAGAAGAATTACGTCCTGGAAGCACCGCTGGGTGCCAGGCCTGCTGCAGATGCTGCTGACAACGTTAAGAACATTTGGCAGAGTAAAGCTGATGACTACTCGATAGTTTAGTGTGCCATGCTTTATGGCTTAGAACCGGGACTTCAACGACGTTTTGAACGTCATGGAGCATATGAGATGTTCTAGGAGTTGAAGTTAATATTTCAAGCAAATGCCCGGATTGAGAGATATGAAGTCTCCAATAAGTTCTATAGCTGCAAGATGGAGGAGAATAGTTCTGTCAGTGAGCATATACTCAAAATTTCTGGGTATCATAATCACTTGACTCAACTGGGAGTTAATCTTCCTGGGGATAGTGTCATTGACAGAGTTCTTCAATCACTGCCACCAAGCTACAAAAGCTTCGTGATGAACTATAATATGCAAGGGATGAATAAGACAATTCCCGAGCTCTTCGCAATGCCAAAAGCTGCGGAGGTAGAAATCAAGAAGGAGCATCAAGTGTTGATGGTCAATAAAACCACCAGTTTCAAGAAAAAAGGGCAAAGGGAAGAAGAAGGGGAACTTCAAGAAGAACGGCAAACAAGTTGCTGCTCAGAAGAAGAAACCCAAGTCTAGACCTAAGCCTGAGACTGAGTGCTTCTACTGCAAACAGACTGGTCACTGGAAGCGGAACTGCCCCAAGTATTTGGCGGATAAGAAGGATGGCAAGGTGAACAAAGGTATATGTGATATACATGTTATTGATGTGTACCTTACCAGAGCATGAAGTAGCACCTGGGTATTTGATACTGGTTTTGTTGCTAATATTTGCAACTCGAAACAGGGACTACGGATTAAGCGAAGACTGGCTAAGGACGAGGTGACGATGCGCGTAGGAAATGGTTCCAAAGTCGATGTGATCGCCGTCGGCACGCTACCTCTACATCTACCTTCAGGATTAGTTTTAGACCTAAATAATTGTTATTTGGTGCCAGCGTTAAGCATGAACATTATATCTGGACCTTGTTTGATGTGAGACGGTTATTCATTTAAATCAGAGAATAATGGTTGTTCTATTTATATGAGTAATATATTTTATGGTCATGCACCCTTAAAGAGTGGTCTATTCTTGTTGAATCTCGATAGTAGTGATACACATATTCATAATGTTGAAGACAAAAGATGTAGAGTTGATAATGATACTGCAACTTATTTGTGGCACTTCCGTTTGGGTCATGAAGAAACTCCATACCGATGGACTTTTGGAATCACTTGATTATGAGTCAGTTGGTACTTGCGAACCATGCCTTATGGGCAAGATGACTAAAACGCCGTTCTCCGGAACTATGGAGCGAGCAACAGATTTGTTGGAAATCATACATACTGATGTATGTGGTCTGATGAATATTGAGGCTCGCGGCGGGTATCGTTATTTTCTCACCTTCACAGATGATTTAAGCAGATATGGGTATATCTACTTAATGAAACATAAGTCTGAAACATTTGAAAAGTTCAAAGAATTTCAGAGTGAAGTGGAAAATCATCATAACAAGAAAATAAAGTTTCTACGATCTGATCGTGGAGGAGAATATTTGAGTTACGAGTTTGGCATACATTTGAAACAATGCGGAATAGTTTCGCAGCTCATGCCACCCGGAACACCACAGCGTAATGGTGTGTCCGAACGTCATAATCGTACTTTACTAGATATGGTGCGATCTATGATGTCTCTTACTGATTTACCGCTATCATTTTGGGGTTATGCTTTAGAGACGACTGCATTCACGTTAAATAGGGCACCATCAAAATCCGTTGAGACGACGCCTTATGAACTATGGTTTGGCAAGAAACCAAAGTTGCCATTTCTTAAAGTTTGGGGCTGCGATGCTTATGTGAAAAAGCTTCAACCTGGTAAGCTCGAACCCAAATCGGAGAAATGTGTCTTGATAGGTTACCCAAAGGAAACTATAGGGTACACCTTCTATCACAGATCTGAAGGCAAGATATTCGTTGCTAAGAATGGATCCTTTCTAGAGAAGGAGTTTCTCTCGAAAGAAGTGAGTGGGAGGAAAGTAGAACTTGATGAGGTAATTGTACCTGCTCCCTTATTGGAAAGTAGTTCATCACAGAAACGGGTTCCTGTGACATCTACACCAATTAGTGAAGAAGCTAATGATGATGATCATGAAACTACAGATCAAGTTACTACCGAACCTCATAGGTCAACCAGAACAAGATACACATGAGAGTGGTATGGTAATCCAGTTCTGGAGGTGATGTTACTTGACCATGACGAACCTACGAACTATGAGTAAGCGATGATGAGTCTAGATTCCGCAAAATGGCTTGAGGCCATGAAATCTGAGATGGGATCCATGTATGAGAACAAAGTGTGGACTTTGGTTGACTTGCCCGATGATCGACAAGCCATCGAGAACAAATGGATATTCAAGAAGAAGACATACGCTAACAGTAATGTTACTGTCTACAAAGCTTGACTCGTTGCAAAAGTTTTTTGACAAGTTCAAGGAGTTGACTACGATGAGACCTTCTCACCCGTAGCGATGCTTAAGTCCGTCCAAATCATGTTAGCAATTGCCACATTTTATGATTATGAAATTTGGCAAATGGATGTAAAAACTGCATTCCTGAATGGATTTCTGGAAGAAGAGTTGTATATGATGCAACCTGAAGGTTTTATCGATCCAAAGGAAGCTAATAAAGTGTGCAAGCTCCAGCGATCCATTTATGGACAGGTGCAAGCCTCTCGGAGTTGGAATAAACGTTTTGATAGTGTGAGCAAAGCATATGGTTTTATACAGACTTTTGGAGAAGCCTGTATTTACAAGAAAGTGAGTGGGAGCTCTGTAGCATTTCTAATATTATATGTGGATGACATATTGTTGATTGGAAATGATATAGAATTTCTGGACAACATAAAAGGATACTTGAATAAAAGTTTTTCAATGAAAGACCTCGGTGAAGCTGCTTATATATTAGGCATCATGATCTATAGAGATAGATCAAGACGCTTAATTGGACTTTCACAAAGCACATACCTTGATAAAGTCTTGAAGAAGTTCAAAATGGATCAAGCTAAGAAAGGGTTCTTGCCCGTATTACAAGGTGTGAAGTTGAGTAAGACTCAATGCCCGACCACTGCAGAAGATAGAGAGAAAATGAAAAGTGTTCCCTATGCTTCAGCCATAGGCTCTATCATGTATGCAATGCTGTGTACCAGACCTGATGTGTGCCTTGCTATTAGCCTAGCAGGGAGGTACCAAAGTAATCCAGGAGTGGATCACTGGACAACGGTCAAGAACATCCTGAAGTACCTGAAGAGGACCAAGGATATGTTTCTCGTTTATGGAGGTGACAATGAGCTCATCGTAAATGGTTATGTTGATGCAAGCTGTGACACTGATCTAGATGATTCTAAATCGCAAACCGGATACGTGTTTATATTAAACGGTGGAGCTGTCAGTTGGGGCAGTTCTAAACAGAGCGTCGTGGCAGGATCTACATGTGAAGCAGAGTACATTGCTGCTTCGGAAGCAGCGAATGTAGGAGTCTGGATGAAGGAGTTCATATCTGATCTAGGTGTCATACCTAGTGCATCGGGTCCAATGAAAATCTTTTGTGACAATACTGGTGCAATTGCCTTGGCAAAAGAATCCAGATTTCATAAGAGAACCAAGCACATCAAGAGACACTTCAACTCCATCCGGGATCAAGTCTAGGTGGGAGACATAGAGATTTGCAGGATACATACGAATCTAAATGTTGCAGACCCGTTGACTAAGCCTCTTCCACAAGGAAAACATGATCAACACCAAGGCTCCATGGGTGTTAAAATCATTACTATGTAATCTAGATTATTGACTCTAGTGCAAGTGGGAGACTGAAGGAAATATGCCCTAGAGGCAATAATAAAGTTATTATTTATTTCCTTATTTCATGATAAATGTTTATTATTCATGCTAGAATTGTATTAACTGGAAACATAATACATGTGTGAATACATAGACAAACATAGTGTCACTAGTATGCCTCTACTTGATTAGCTCATTGATCAAAGATGGTTAAGTTTCCTAAACATAGACATGAGTTGTTATTTGATCAATGGGATCACATCATTAGGAGAATGATGTGATTGACTTGACCCATTCCGTTAGCTTAGCCGTTGATCGTTTGTTTACTGCTATTGCTTTCTTCATGACTTATACATGTTCTTATGACTATGAGATTATGCAACTCCCGAATACCGGAGGAATACTTTGTGTGCTACCAAACGTCACAACGTAATTGGGTGATTATAAAGGTACTCTACAGGTGTCTCCGATGGTACTTGTTGAGTTGGCATAGATCAAGATTAGGATTTGTCACTCCGATTGTCGGAGAGGTATCTCTGGGCCCTCTCGGTAATACACATCACTATAAGCCTTGCAAGCATGATAACTAATGAGTTAGTTACGGGATGATGTATTACGGAATGAGTAAAGAGACTTGCCGGTAACGAGATTGAACTAGGTATTGGGATACCGACGATCGAATCTCGGGCAAGTAACATACCGATGACAAAGAGAATAACGTATAGTCTTGTGCGGTTTGACTGATAAAGATCTTCGTAGAATATGTAGGAACCAATATAAGCTTCCAGGTTCCGCTATTGGTTATTGACCGGAGACGTGTCTCGATAATGTCACATAGTTCTCGAATCCGTAGGGTCCGCACGCCTAAAGTTCTGTGACGGTCGGTTTTATGAGTTTATATGTTTTGATGTACCGAAGGTAGTTCAGAGTCCCGGATTTGATCGCGGACATGACGAGGAGTCTCAAAATGGTCGAGACGTAAAGATTGATATATTGGAAGCCTACATTTGGACATCAGAATAGTTCCCGGTGAAATCGGGATTTTACCAGAGTACCGGAGGGGTTACCGGAACCCCCCGGGGACTAATGGGCCTTGTTGGGCCATAAGGGAAAGAGAGAGGGGCCGGCCTAGGGAAGGCAGCGCGCCCCCTCCCCCCTGTCCTAATTGGACTAGGAGAAGGGGGGGGGGGGCGGCGCCCCCCTTTCCTTCTCTTTCTCTCCCTGCCTTCCCCCTCCTAGTAGGAGTAGGAAAGGGAGGAATCCTACTCCTACTAGGAGGAGTATTCCTCCTCCTAGGCGTGCCAACAAGGGCTGGCCGGCCTCCCCCTTGCTCCTTTATATACAGGGGCAAGGGGGCACCTCTAGACACACAAGTAGATCACAAAGATCTCTCCCAGCCGTGTGTGGTGCCCCCTCCATTATAATCCACCTCGGTCATACCGTAGCGGTGTTTAGGCGAAGCCCTGCTGCAGAACTTCATCAACATCGTCACCACATCGTAGTGCTGACGAAACTCTTCCCTGAGCTCTACTGGATTGTGAGTTCGTGGGACGTCACCGAGCTGAACGTGTGCTGAACGCGGAGGTGCCGTACGTTCGGTACTGAGGATCGGTCTATCGTGAAGACGTACGACTACATCAACCGCGTTGTCATAACGCTTCCGCTTAATGGTCTACGAGGGTACGTGGACAACACTCTCCCCTCTCATTGCTATGCATCACCATGATCCTGTGTGTGCGTAGGAAAATTTTGAAATTACTACGTTCCCCAACAGAGACTAGGGTTTTGCCCGAAAGTGGAGGGGGAGGTGCCTTTTTATAGGTAGAGGGAGCTAGGAGAGGGCTATTGTGGTGCGGTTTTCGCCCACACAATCATGATCCAACGGCGAAGAGCATGGAGTGGGTTTAGATGGGCTAGTGGGCTGTTGTGGAGGAGTGTTGGGATGCAAAGAGAAAGGGGTCCCACGGTTAACGCGGTTAATCGTTGGGGCATCAAATGACCTCCAAATGGAACGAAATTTGACAGGTGGTCTACCGGTGATATACCAAGACCACTCATCAACTCTCGGCCCATTACGACAACATTTTTCTCCCGCTCATGAAACAAGATCTGGAAGGTGCGGCGGGTGCATGTGAGAGTGTCAGATTCCAAAACGAACAATGGAGAAAATGACCGGATGCAAGTTTTAAAAACATGATGATGAAATGCACATGATGACATGGCAAAGAGCAACACGCAAGCGAATGACATGGCAATGACAGTGAATAACTGGAAGACACCTGGCGCATCGGACTCGGGGTGTCACAGCCAGTAACACCCTGTGTATTGACTGAGGTGCATCTCTGCACTCCTCTCACCACCAACTTAAACGATGGGCGGGTGAGGTCAATGCCGTGGAGCCAGTGGCAGAGTCTCGATAGCCTCTCAAATGGTCACGCACGCCCATAATCTTTGATGAAGAGGACTATCCTGACCGCACCACTGCGATGGGATGCTTGCCATTGTTGGTCTCACCAACGATCCGCAACCTCAAAGTCACAAAGATGTTGGTTGACGGCAGGGCCGGGTTGAATCTGATTTCCCCAAAGGTCATTAGCAAACTTCAGATAGTAGAGGAGGAACTCAAGGTCACATGCACATTTCAAGGAATCAACCCCGGTAGGAGTCATCCTGAGGGAAAGATCACGTTGCTCGTGACATGCGGAGGAGAGTTGAACTACCGGACGAAGAAGGTCGTGTTCGATGTGGTCGACCTCCCCCAGCCGTACAATGGAATCCTTGGACGCCCAGCTCTGGCAAAATTCATGGCGACATCCCACTATGCCTACAATACCTTAAAGATGCCAGGACCAATGGGAGTCATTTCCATTCCGATAGACGAGAAGGACGCAATCATTTGCATGGGTAAGATGTACCGGGACGCAGTCGCGGCAGAGGCCACGGAAGCCCTAGCTCCCGCCAAGGAAATCAAAGGAAAGAAGAAGGCTAGCATGGACACCAACAAGGAATCTGGGAAGCATACCTCTTTGGAGCATGCTACGCCTATCGATGACTTGCCGGCAGGGCGGGCTGGCGCTGATGGTACTTTTATTATCAGTGCCACCCTTGATGAGAAATAGGAAAGCGCGCTCGTTACCTTCCTATGGGCGAATATTGATGTATTTTCTTAGCAACCATCTGATATCCCCAGTGTTCCCAGGGAGGTAATCGAGCACCACCTTCCTGTCTGCCCACATGCCCGACCCATCAAGCAGAAGGTCCGAAAGCAAGCCTTGGAGCGCAACAATTCATAGCAAAAGAGATCAAGAAACTTGAGGCAGCTGGTCTGGTCAGAGGAGTATGACATCCAACATGGTTGGCAAATACAGTGGTCTTGCGCAAGGCTAACAAAAAATGGAGGCTATGCATAGATTTCACAGATCTTAACAAGGCCTGCCTGAAGGATCCGTTTACCTTGCCGCGCATCGATCAGATTGTGGATTCCACCTCAGGATGTGATTTGCTCTCTTTTCTAGATGCATACTCGGGATATCATCAGATCTTCATGTCCAAGGAAGACGAAGAGAAGATTTCATTCATCACCCCATGCGGTATGTACTGCTTCGTGCGCATGCCTTTCGGGTTGAAGAGTGCCGGGTCCACTTTTGCAAGGGCAGTTCAGATTGGTTTTGAATCACAGCTGCATAGAAATATTGAAGCTCATATGGATGATATTGTGGTCAAGACCAAGGACAAATCAACCCTCATCCAGGATTTGGTAGAGACATTTGCTAATCTGCACAAGATCAACTTGAAGCTAAACCCGGAGAAGTGTGTGTTTGGCGTTCCCTCCGGCAAGCTACTTGGGTTCTTTGTATCCCATTGCGGGATAGAAGCCAACCCCGATAAGATCAAGGCTATCGAGCAGATTCAGGCAACCAACACAGTTAAGAATGTGAGGTGTTTGACATGGTGCGTTGCTGCGCTTAGCAGGTTCATCTCCAAGTCTGCCGAGCGCGCCTTGCCGTTCTTCAAGATCTTGAAGAAGGCATGACCCATGAACTGGACCCTAGAAGCAGATGCAGCCTTGCGAGATTTCAAGACCTACTTGTCCTCTGTGCCTACTTTGGTTACACCCAAACCACAAGAGCCATTGCTGCTATACTTGGCGGCAACTAATCAAGTGGTTAGTGCAGCCCTAGTGGCGCAACGGGAAGTAGAAGAGACAGAGAGTGAGAACAGCCCGGCAAGGCCAAATGTGGATCAAGACAAAGAAGAGCATGGCAGCATAGACCACCCTAAGGATGCGGCAAGGAAGAAAGTGGTGCAGCGCCTAGTGTACTTCATCAGCTCCCTATTGCAGGGGGCTAGATCCAGGTACTCTGGTGTGCAAAAGTTGATTTTTGGCCTTGTCATGGCCTCAAGGAAACTTCACCACTACTTCCAAGCCCATGCGATCACGTTGGTCACTCGCTTTCCTTTGCAAAGGATAATTCGAAACCCTAAGGCTACTGGGAGAATACTGGAGTGGGCTTTGGAGTTATCCAGATTTGGCCTGAGGTTTGAGAGCACATCAACAATTCAGAGCAGGGCATTGACAGAGTTTATTGCAGAATGGACGCCAACCCCTAATGAAGAAGTGCTGGAAATAGTTATCCCCGGCAAGGAAGCACCCCAAGAATGGATCATGTATTTCGATGGTGCCTTCTCCCTACAAGGTGCAGGTGCTGGCGTGCTTCTCGTTGATCCCACTGGAGACCACCTAAAGTACGTCGTCCAAAGGCATTTTCTTGGGAGGAGGCAACCAACAATACAACAGAGTATGAAGGGCTCCTTGCCGGGCTCAGAATTTCCATTGAATTGGGAATCAAGAATCTAACCATTCGAGGAGATTCACAACTTGTGGTGAGACAAGTCAACAAGGATTACCAAAGTTCATTGATGGAGGCATACGTCGAGGAAGTGAGAAGAGTAGAGGAGCACTTTGACGGATTGCAAACAGAGCACGTACCCCGTGCGGAAAACAACATTGCTGATCATCTGTCAAAGTGTGCTACGCAGAAGCTTCTTGTGGAACTAGGAACTTCTGTTCTCCATCTTACTCAGCCCTCCGTATCCCCAGCAACAGTGGCCTGAAAAAGGAGGAAATTGGACTCTGGTAAGCCTCTCCTGGTAGAGCCTCTCGGGGCTCCTGGCAGGGACCCTGCCGGAAACAACTCCCCATCGATTGCTGGGCTGCACCCTCTTGCCAGGCCACTGGTCCCCGCATTCGAGGAACGCTCTTCCATAGATGAGGAGGTGCCGCTAGTCCTTGTTGCCGAGCTCTAGGCTCCAACTTGGGCAAGGCACATAGTCCACTTCCTCCAAACCGGAGAACTTCCCGAAGAGCAAGAAGAAGCTAAATGAGTAGCATGGAGGGCCAGTATGTATTAGTTTGTTGATGACACACTATACAGAAGGAGGCCCAACGGTGTGAAATTGAAGTGCATTTGCCGGGAAGAAGGAAAGTAACTGCTGGCAGAAATACACAAAGGCATGTGTCGCTCCCACATTGGATCAAGGGTATTAGTTGGGAAAGCATTACGGCAAGGATTCTATTGGCCCACAACCCTCCAAGATGCGGTCGAGCTAGTCACAAAATGTGAAGCCTGCCAGTTCCATTCCAAGAATATCCATCTGCCTGCCCAAGCTCTTCATACAATCCCTTTGTCATGGCCGTTTTCGGTCTGCTCAGTCAGCTATCAAGTTCTTGAGAGGATTGGTGTGCTGCTTAGGGGTCCCTGCTCGGATCATCACCAACAATGACACCCAGTTCACGAGCTGCACCTTCATGCAATATGTTCATACCCTCGTAAGCAATATCTCATTTGCCTCTGTTGCACATCCCAGAAGCAATGGACAAGCCGAGAGGGAGAACGTTGAAGTGTTGCTGTCAGAATCGGGGCTCCACAGACCCAAGAAAGATTCAAACTCTATGGTGCGTGCGAAGAACTCAATCTCCCTAGTCCGCCAACTCGTCGGTCTCACAACCTAGCTTGATGAACTGGAAAGGAACATGATGTGGTATTTTACCCAGGTTTGGGCCACCTTGTGGTGTAAAACCCTACTCCTACTTTGTGGTGGATTAGCCTCGAGGAGGACTGAGGATGAACTAGTATAGGGGAAGAACAACCTCAAGAGGTGTGTTCTTGGGTTGGTGTGAGCTGGTGAGGATGCGGATGGTCTAATCGATCCGTCCCTTCTATGGTGGTGGCTATGCTATATTTATAGTGGCCTTGGTCCTCTTCCCCCGGAATGTAGGCGGGAAAGGATCTCATAGTGGCCAAATTTGAAGGGAGACAACTAGTACATCTTATCCTGATGAAAGGTGGTCTTCACCTGCAAAGCTTCTGGTCGTGACATCATGGTGGGCTCAATGATGACCTGCCGTCCTGGCGGTCTTGGTCTTGGAGCACGGAAATGGAAACCTTTGGCTGGTTCCTCGGGACTCCATGCCTGTGCTTGCCTCTTTAGCACCAAAGAGGAAACCTACTTTACTGCGCCCGCTGGCGCCCACCTGGCCTTGGTTGTCATGGCTTGCGTCACCTTAACCTCACGAGGTGGGCGCCCGCATAGGAATCTCCACTCCTCAGGAGCCAGCCTAGGGAGGCCACTCCTTCTGGAGGTCTTGGTGTCGTCCACCTCGCGAGGCTTGGCCTCTCGTGAGGGTCCTATATTGTTGACGCTAAAGACGGGCCGTACTAGGCTGCCGATGGAGCCATGCCATGGGCCACAGGCAGGCAAGTCTGGGTACCCTGGTTCCCAAAACGCCGACAGTAGCCCCCGGGCCCAAGGCACTCTCGGACTTGGCTTTGAGGCGAAGCAAAAGGGCAAGGGCGAAGCACCGCGGGCCCCAATCGCCTACAGACCCGGTCGATGCGTGGCACTTGATGGGACGTGGGCATCACTGCTTCCCCACGCTGCCTCGACAACCGTCATGGGCTGACAAAAAGGCTAGCGCTTGCCGCTGAGCCTTCATTGCCTTCCCTTCACCTTGCTCCAGATCCCGTTCTCTCCCTGCCGAGAGCGCCTCCAGACCTGCTGAACCTTTCCCCGAGCTCACCATCGATGGCAACCGAGAAGGCGAAGCCTGCCGCTTCTTCCGCGCGTTTAGCCCCCGCTCTCGAGCCGACCCTCAGTGTGTCCACCATCACCGAGGAGAAGCACCTCGCCGCCGTGCTCCCGCTGACGGTGAGCAACGACAATGAGGGGAGGGAGACAATGCTTCGGGTCGGCTCCACCAAGCAGGACACCTTGGGGGAAACCTTCCACCCCTTCTTCCCGCACAACGTCTTCGCAGGGCTCGTCCCCCTTTCTCCAATTTCTTCTTCGCCGTCCTCAACCTTTACCAGATCCGCGCCCTTCATCTCCATCCCAACTCCATCCTCCTCCTGTCGATCTTTGCCTTCTACTACGAGGCGTTTGTGGGGGCGGTGCCCTCCATTGCGCTGCTCCGCCACTTCTTCTATCTCCAGATGCGAAGAACGACCCGGTGCTCCAGGTGCGTCTGCTTCATTGTGTCCCATGGTAGCAATGCGCTCTCGAGGGCTAGGAAGAAGGTGGACAACTTCCGGCGCAAGTGGATCTTCATGGACGCCAAGTGCCCTCATGCTCGGCTGGAGCTGCCGACCCCGATGCTAGTGAAGCTGGATAGGTGGGCTCACGAGAAGCTCACCGACCCCCGGGCGATGCCGGTGCTGGAGAAGATGACGGCAGACCTGGAGGCGGAGAAGCTGACGGGGGCCATGCTCGTCAAGGAGTTCCTAACACAGCGCCTGGTTCCACTCCTGGATATGACCTCCGGCTGCGCCCAGAAGACTGGAATGACAAGGAGCTGAGAAAGGCCTTGTGCACCTTGCTTGAGAAGGATCCGAGCGGCCTCCCAGAGTCCTACCTCCTGTTGTTCCGCCGCGATGCTACCTCTTGAGCACTTGCGTTGGTTTTCCCTTGAAGAGGAAAGGGTGATACAATAGAGTAGCATAAGTATTTCCCTCAGTTTTTGAGAACCAAGGTATCAATCCAGTAGGAGGCTACGCGCGAGTCCCTCGCACCTACACAAAACAAATAAATCCTCGCAACCAACGCGATAAGGGGTTGTCAATCCCTACATGGTCACTTAGGAGAGTGAGATCTGATAGATATGATAAGATAATATTTTTGGTATTTTTATGATAAAGATGCAAAGTAAAAGCAAAGGAAATAACTAAGTGTTGGAAGATTAATATGATAGAAGATAGACCCGGGGCCATAGGTTTCACTAGTGGCTTCTCTCAAGAGCATACGTATTTTATGGTGGGTGAACGAATTACTGTTGAGCAAGTGACAAAATTGAGCATAGTTATGAGAATATCTAGGTATGATCATGTATATAGGCATCACATCCAAGACAAGTAGACCGACTCCTGCCTGCATCTACTACTATTACTCCACACATCGACCGCTATCCAGCATGCATCTAAAGTATTAAGTTCATAAGAACAAAGTAACGCCTTAAGCAAGATGACATGATGTAGAGGGATAAAATCATGCAATATGATAAAAAACCCATCTTGTTATCCTCGATGGCAACAATACAATACGTGCCTTGCTGCCCCTACTGTCACGGGGAAAGGACACCGCAAGATTGAACCCAAAGCTAAGCACTTCTCCCATTGCAAGAAAGATCAATCTAGTAGGCCAAACCAAACTGATAATTCGAAGAGACTTGCAAAGATAACCAATCATACATAAAAGAATTCAGAGAATATTCAAATATTGTTCATAGATAAACTTGATCATAAACCCACAATTCATCAGTCTCAACAAACACACCGCAAAAGAAGATTACATTGAATAGATTTCCACAAGAGAGGGGGAGAACTTTGTATTGAGATCCAAAAAGAGAGAAGAAGCCATCTAGCTAATAACTATGGACCCGTAGGTCTGAGGTAAACTACTCACACTTCATCGGAGAGACTATGGTGTTGATGTAGAAGCCCTCCGTGATCGATGCCCCCTCCGGCGGAGCTCCGGAACAGGCCCCAAGATGGGATCTTATGGATACAAAAAGTTACGGCGGTGGAATTAGGGTTTTGGCTCCGTATCTGATTGTTTTGGGGTACGTAGGTATATATAGGAGTAAGAAGTACATCGGTGGAGCAACAGGGGGCCCACGAGGGTGGAGGGCACGCCTGGGGGGGGGGGGGGGGTAGGCGCGCCCCCTACCTCATGGCCTCCCTGTTGGTTGCTTGACGTAGGGTCCAAGTCTCGTGGATCATGTTCGGTGAGAAAATCACATTCCCGAAGGTTTCATTCCGTTTGGACTCCGTTTGATATTCCTTTTCTTCGAAACCCTAAAATAGGCAAAAAACAGCAATTCTGGGCTGGGCCTCCGGTTAGTAGGTTAGTCCCAAAAAATAATATAAAAGTGGATAATAAAGCCCAATAATGTCCAAAACAGTAGATAATATAGCATGGAGCAATAAAAAATTACAGATACATTGGAGACGTATCAAGCTGTTGGGGAACGCAGTAATTTCAAAAAATTTCCTACGCACACGCAAGATCATGGTGATGCATAGCAACAAGAGGGGAGAGTGTTGTCTACGTACGCACGCAGACCAACTGCGGAAGCGTTGACGCAACGTAGAGGAAGTAGTCGTACGTCTTCCCGATCCGACCGATCCAAGCACCGTTACTCCGGCACCTCCGAGTTCTTAGCACACATACAGCTCGATGACGATCCCCGGGCTCCGATCCAGCAAAGCGTCGGGGAGGAGTTCTGTCAGCTCGACGGCATGGTGACGATCTGGATGTTCTACTGTCACAGGGCTTCGCCTAAGCACCGCTACAATATGATCGAGGTGGAATATGGTGGCAGGGGGCACCGCACATGGCTAAGGAACGATCTCAAGGATCAACTTGTGTGTTTAGAGGTGCCCCCTGCCCCCGTATATAAAGGATCCAAGGGGGAGGGGGCGGCCGGCCAGGAGGAGGGCACAGGAGGAGTCCTACTCCTACCGGGAGTAGGACTCCCCCCCAATCCTAGTTGGAATAGGATTCCCCGAGGGGGAAAGAGAGAGAGGGGGGTCGGCCACCTCTCCTTGTCCTAATAGGACTAGGGGAGGGGGGAGGCGCGCGGCCTACCTTGGGATGCCCCTTTCTCCTTTCCACTAAAGCCCACTAAGGCCCATACAGCTCCCGGGGGGTTCCGGTAACCTCCCGGTACTCCGGTAAAATCTCGATTTCACCCGGAACACTTCCGATATCCAAACATAGGCTTCCAATATATCAATCTTTATGTCTCGACCATTTCGATACTCCTCGTCATGTCCATGATCACATCCGGGACTCCGAACTAACTTCGGTACATCAA
Organism: Triticum aestivum; assembly: GCF_018294505.1. Lineage (NCBI taxonomy): Eukaryota > Viridiplantae > Streptophyta > Magnoliopsida > Poales > Poaceae > Triticum > Triticum aestivum. The sequence goes on along the minus strand of NC_057797.1, from coordinate 239,657,356 downwards.
AATGCATAAACTCATAATAACTGTCATCGTAACGTTAAGCGTGCGGACCCTACGGTTCGAGAACAATGCAGACATGACTGTGACACATCTCCGGTCAATAACCAATAACGGGACTTGGATGCCCATATTGGCTCCTACATATTCTATGAAGATCTTTATCGGTCAGACCGCATAACAACATACGTTGTTCCCTTTGTCATCGGTATATTACTTGCCCGAGATTCGATCGTCGGTATCCAATACCTAGTTCAATCTTGTTACCGGCAAGTCTCTTTACTCGTTCCGTAATACATCATCTCACAACTAACACATTAGTTGTAATGCTTGCAAGGCTTATGTGATGTGCATTACCGAGAGGGCCCAGAGATACCTCTCCGACAATCGGAGTGACAAATCCTAATCTCGAAATATGCCAACCCAACATGTACCTTTGGAGACACCTGTAATGCTCCTTTATAATCACCCAGTTACATTGTGACGTTTGGTAGCACCCAAAGTGTTCCTCCGGCAAACGGGAGTTGCATAATCTCATAGTCATAGGAACATGTATAAGTCATGACGAAAGCAATAGCAACATACTAAACGACCGAGTGCTAAGCTAATGGAATGGGTCATGTCAATCAGATCATTCAACTAATGATGTGACCTCATTAATCAAATAACAACACTTTGTTTATGGTTAGGAAACATAACCATCTTTGATTAACGAGCTAGTCAAGTAGAGGCATACTAGTGACACTCTGTTTGTCTATGTATTCACACATGTATTATGTTTTCGGTTAATACAATTCTAGCATGAATAATAAACATTTATCATGATATAAGGAAATAAATAATAACTTTATTATTGCCTCTAGGGCATATTTCCTTCACAATCATCCCCAAGCTTAATTCCTGCTCGTCCTCGAGTAGGTAAATGATAAAAATAGAATTTTTGATGTGGAATGCTACTTGGCATAATTTCAATGTAATTCTTATTAATTGTGGCATGAATATTTAGATCCAAAAGATTCAAGACAAAAGTTCAATATTGACATAAAAATAATAATACTTCAAGCATACTAACTAAGCAATTATGTCTCTTCAAAATAATATGGCCAAAGGAAGTTATCCCTACAAAATCACATAGTCTGGCTATGCTCTATCTTCACCACTCAAAGTATTTAAATCATGCACAACCCCGATGACAAGCCAAGCAATTGTTTCATACTTTTGACATTCTCAAATTTTTTTCAATCTTCACGCAATACATGAGCGTGAGCCATGGTTATAGCACTTTAGGTGGAATAGAATGGTGGTTGTGGAGGAGACAAAAAGGGAGAAGATAGTCTCACATCAACTAGGCGTATCAACGGGCTATGGAGATGCCCATCAATAGATATCAATGTGAGTGAGTAGGGATTGCCATGCAACATATGCACTAGAGCTATAAGTATATGAAAGCTCAAAAAGAAACTAAGTGGGTGTGTGAGGGAGTCCTGGATTAGGGGGTCTCCGGACAGTCGGACTATCTCAATTGGCCGGACTGTTAGACTATGAAGATACAAGATTGAAGACTTTGTCTCGTGTCCGGATGGGACTCTACTTGGCGTGGAAGGCAAGCTAGGCAACACTGATATGGATATCTCCTCCTTTGTAACCGACCTTGTGTAACCCTAACCCTCTCCGGTGTCTATATAAACCAAAGGGTTTTAGTCCGTAGGACAACAACCACAACATACAATCATACCATAGGCTAGCTTCTAGGGTTTAGCCTCTCTGATCTCACGGTAGATCTACTCTTGTACTACCCATATCATCAATATCAATCAAGCAGGACGTAGGGTTTTACCTCCATCAAGAGGGCCCGAACCTGGGTAAAACATTGTGTCCCCTGCCTCCTGTAACCATCCGGCCTAGACGCACAGTTCAGGACCGCCTACCCGAGATCCGCCGGTTTTGACACCGACATTGGTGCTTTCATTGAGAGTTCCTCTATGTCGTCGCTGTTAGGCTTGATGGCTCCTACTATCATCGATAGCGATGCGGTCCAAGGCGAGGCTTTTCTCCCTGGACAGATCTTCATATTCGGCGGCTTTGCACTGCGGGCTAATTCGCTTGGCCATCTGGAGCAGATTGAAAGTTGCGCCCCTGGCCATCAGGTCAGGTTTGGAAGTTTGACCTACACGGCCGACATCCGCGGAGACTTGATCTTCGACGTATTCGAGCCACAGCCGGGCGCGCCGCACTGTCACGATGGGTATGACCTAGCTCTGCCGCCGAACAGTACCCCAGAGGCCGCGCCCGCATCAGCTCCGACCCTTAGCTCGGAGCCAATTGTGCCAATCAAGGACGGGTGGTTAGACACCGCCTCAGGGGCTGCAGTCTCAACGGTGGTTGAGCCGAACACCAGCCTAATCCTCTGCACAGCCTGTGACTCCAAGGTGCCGGACTCTTTTTCTGACTCTGAACCGCCCGCGTCCCTGCAAATCGAATCCGATTGGGCGCCGATCATGGAATTCACCGCCGCAGATATCTTTCAGCACTCGCCCTTCGACGACATTCTGAATTCACTAAGGTCTCTCTCTTTGTCAGGAGAGCCCTGGCCGGACTATGGCCAACAGGATTGGGATGCGGACGATGAAGAAATTCGACGCCCACCCACCACCCACTTCGTAGCCACTGTCGATGACTTAACCGACATGCTCGACTTCGACTCCGAAGACATCAATGGTATGGACGACGATGTAGGAGACGAACATGAACCAACGCCTATAGGGCACTGGAAAGCTACCTCGTCATATGACATATACATGATGGATACACCCAACGAAGGCAATGGCGACGAGATAGCGGAGGGTGACCCCTCCAAGAAGCAACCCAAGCGCCGACGTCAGCGGCGCTGCTCTAAGTCCCGCCAAAGCAAAAGTGGTGATACAGGCACATGAGACAATAACACTCCGGATAGTGCCGAAGACAACAACAATCCCCTCCAGCAAGATTTAGAGCAGGAGGATGAAGAAGCCAGCTCTCCTGAGAGAGCGGCAGACGGAGAGGAGGAGGACGACAATTACATGCCCCCCTCCGAAGATGAGGCAAGCCTCGGTGACGGTGAATTTGCCATACCAGAGGATCCCGTCGAACAAGAGCACTTCAAGCACCGGCTTACAGCCACGACAAATAGCCTGAAGAAAAAGCAGCAGCAGCTTCAAGCTGAGCAAGATCTGCTAGCTGACAGATGGACTGAAGTCCTCGCTGCCGAGGAATATAAACTCGAGCGCCCCTCCAAGAATTACCCAAAGTGCAGGTTACTACCCCGACTAGAGGAAGAAGCCTATGGTACGGTTGATCGGCCACCTCGTGGCCGCGATAGAGAGGCATTCTAGCCAAAAGCTCAGCCTCCACCCTGACGCCATTCAAATAAAAAGGCATGGGGAGATACGCCAGACCTGCAAGACATATTGGAGGACAAAGCAAAGCATGCAAGATCGATCTACGGATCACGACGGCGCACCACTTTGTGAGACGATAAACATCACGATGGATACAGTAAAAGCAAATCCGTCCGGGCCGAACACAGCGGGCAAGACCCATTCGAGCTGCGTCGCGATATAGCCCAATACAGAGGCGCCGCACACCCCTTATGCTTCACAGACGAAGTAATGGAACATCAATTCCCAGAAGGTTTCAAACCTGTAAATATTGAATCATACGACGGCACAACAGATCCCGCAGTATGGATTGAGGATTTCCTCCTCCACATCCACATGGCCCGCGGTGATGACTTACACGCCATCAAATACCTCCCACTAAAGCTCAAAGGACCAGCGCGGCATTGGCTTAACAGCTTGCCAGCGGACTCCATTAGCTGTTGGGAAGATCTGGAAGCCGCATTCCTCGACAACTTTCAGGGCACTTATGTGCGACCACCAGACGCCGATGACTTGAGCCACATAATTCAGCAGCCAGAAGAGTCGGCCAGGCAATTCTGGACTCGGTTCCTTACAAAGAAAAATCAAATCGTCGACTGTCCGGATGCGGAGGCCTTAGCGGCTTTCAAACACAACATCCGAGACGAGTGGCTAGCCCGGCACCTTGGTCAGGAAAAGCCGAAATCTATGGCAGCTCTCACGACGCTCATGACCCGCTTTTGTGCGGGAGAAGACAGCTGGCTGGCTCGCAGTAATAACATATCAAAGAACCATGGTACCTCAGATACCAAGGACGGCAATAGCAGGTCACGTCGCAACAAACATAAGCGCCGCATTAACAGCGAAAATACTGAGGATACGACAGTCAATGCCGGATTCAAAGGCTCTAAACCCGGTCAGCGGAAAAAGCCATTCAAACAAAGTACGCCGGGTCCGTCCAGCTTGGACCGTATACTCGATCGCTCGTGTCAAATACACGGCACCCCAGACAAGCCAGCCAATCACACCAACAGGGATTGTTGGGTGTTCAAGCAGGCCGGCAAGTTAATTGCCGAAAACAAGGACAAGGGGCCGCATAGCGATGACGAGGAGGAGCCCCGGCAGCCGCACACTGGAGGACAGAAGAGGTTTCCCCCGCAAGTGCGGACGGTGAACATGATATACGCAACCCACATCCCCAAGAGGGAGCGGAAGCGTGCGCTCAGGGACGTATATGCGTTGGAGCCAGTCGCCCCAAAGTTCAACCCTTGGTCCTCCTGTCCGATCACCTTCGATCGCAGGGACCACCCCACTAGTATCCGTCATGGCGGATTCGCCGCACTGGTCCTAGACCCAATCATTGACGGATTTCACCTCACTCGAGTCCTTATGGATGGCGGCAGCAGCCTGAACCTGCTTTATCAGGACACAGTGCGCAAAATGGGTATAGACCCCTCAAGGATCAAACCCACAAAAACGACCTTTAAGGGCGTCATTCCAGGTGTAGAGGCCCATTGCACAGGCTCAATTACACTGGAAGTGGTCTTCGGATCCCCGGATAACTTCCGAAGCGAAGAGTTAATCTTCGATATAGTCCCGTTCCGCAGTGGTTATCACGCGCTGCTCGGGCGAACCGCATTTGCTAGATTCAATGCGGTACCGCATTATGCATACCTCAAGCTCAAGATGCCAGGACCTCGCGGAGTTATTACAGTCAATGGAAACACAGAGCGCTCTCTCCGAACAGAGGAGCACACCGCAGCCCTCGCAGCAGAAACGCAAAGCAGCCTCTCAAGGCAATCAACCAGTTCGGCGCTTCACAGCCCGGACACCTTCAAGCGCGCTCGGGGCAATCGGCAAATAGACCGCCTGGCGCGATCTGAGCTCGCGTAGCAATACGGCGGCCACCCCAATCCCAGCCCAGCGGCGAAACTCGTGCCGCGCGTACATAATTACGCATTAAAAATACCATGGGCATAGGTGGGGAGGGGGCACAACTGCGGCATGCCCCAAGACGCGGCCTAAACCGCACTAGGGGCTTCCCGTTTGGTTATTTTCTTTTTCTTTCAGGACCTTAATCTCTGGAAACACTGTCCGGCAGCACTATTGCCGAACACATGATGCAGCAACCAAGGAGGCAGACAACTACGTTATACCACGGAATTCCCAGGTTGATTACAGTAACGAGTGAAATATTCAATTTAATATCATTCCTCAGCTTGCCCTTGGAAGGGACATAGTCCTACTCTTTGCTTATCGCACTATCTGTATCACTCTGCTTTAACGCAATTTTTTAATAAACAATGCATGACATTACGACTATTATTGCATTCTTGTTATATATATATATCTATGTGTTCATTAATGATGCCTTGCAACCGTACACTATGGTACGACCAATACACCAGGGGCTTACGTACCCCACAATGCGGTGTGAAAAGTCCGAACACTTTCACAAGTGCGGCACCCCGAACTTATAGCATTATATGCATCAGCTCCGAATCATGTCTTTGGTCAAATGTTGGGTTTGCCCGGCTCCTATGTTTTGGTACCTTACGTTCCGCTCTATCGGCTAAGGTAGCGCTAGGAGAACTACTGCGATTGTGCCCCGGTTCTGCTGGGTTCAGCACCTCAGTAGAGAAAGCTAAAACTGACTGTCATGATAAGGTGAGAGACTGGTCGCTGTTCGGCGAGGTTTTCAAGTCCCTAAAGACTTATGCCGCTTAGAGCGAGGGGCCGGCCCTGCCCGGCTTAAAGGCGTGTATCGCGCCCCGAATTCGGCCTTCCGAATACCAGGGGCTTCGCCGAAATTTAAAATTATAGAATTCTATGGCTAAGTGAGAGTGATAAAGCATTATTAGTCCGGTTGCCTTGTTCGCTGTGCTGAGCACCTCCCTCGAAGGACCCAAACATGGGAACAAGAGTGCTCAGGTTTATCCCGAACACCCCAGCACTCGTGGCATGGGGGCAGAAGCCGAGGACTAGCCATCTCTCAGATTGGATAAACAGCCAAACAGAAGGTAATATTTTAAATTCCAACAAGCGTTGCATAGCGCATATGAAACAAGTTTTCATACATACAGGATAAAACGAGCAAGTCTCATTCAAATATTACATCTTTTGAACACTCGTCCACGATGAGACGGGCACCCGGCAGAACACCCTCGTAGTACATCTCGGGGTGGCGGTGCTCCTTGCCCTCCGGTGGCCCCTCCTTGATCAGCTTCACGGCGTCTAGCTTGACCCACTGCAATTTCACACGGGCGAAAGCCCGGCGTGCACCCTCAATGCAGACAGATCGCTTGACGACCTCCAGCCGCGGGCAGGCATCCACAAGCCGCCTCACCAGGCCGAAGAAGCTGTTCGGAAGGGCGTCGCCAGGCCACAGCCGGACTATAAAGCTCTTCATGGCCTGATCGGCCGCCTTATGTAGCTCGACCATCTGCTTCAGCTGGTCGCTCATTGGCACCGGATGTCCGGCCTCAGCATACTGAGACCAGAACAGCTTCTCCGTCGAGCTTCCGTCCTCGGCCTGGTAAAATTGTGCGGCATCGGACACACTGCGGGGCAAATCTGCGAATGCTCCTGAAGAGCTCCGGATCCGGGTAAGTAATCGGTAATTTACTTTTACATGCTTGCTTTGCATATAGAAAGCCTTACCCGCCGCTATCTTCTTCATCGCGTCGATCTCTTGGAGGGCCTTTTGGGCTTCGGCCTTGGCACTTTTTACACTCTCGAGGGCCGCGGCAAGCTCAGACTCCCGCGTCTTTGAGTCAAGCTCCAACGCCTCGTGCTTCGCCACGAGAGCCTGGAGCTCTTGCTGCACCTCGCCCACCCGAGCCTCGTGCTTCTCTCGCTCGGTGCGCTCCTTGGCCGCTTTATCTTCGGCCTTGGTTAGCGCTTGCTTCAGGGTCGCCACCTCGGTCGTGGCCCCTGGCAAACATACGATGATCCTGTCATTTTGCAATCGCGTCCTCTTTTATATATACATATCTATAGACAGGGTATTACTTACCCTTGTTCTCCTCGAGCTGCCTCTTGGCAAGGCCGAGCTCTTTCCTGGACCCCTCGAGGTCCTGCTTCAGTACGACGACCTCCGCAGTCAGTGCGGCGGACGCCAGCAGCGAAGCCTGCATATGCATATTGACACACTTATGTTAGACTCCTGCGATATTATTTGATCCTCTGTTCGGCTTTTCTTTGTGAACACCGAACAAAGCATCAGGGGCTACTGTCTATGCGGTAATATTTCTACTACAGTTTAAAACACTTACCTCAAAGCCTGTTAGAAGGCTGGCACAGGCTTCAGTCAATCTGCTCTTGGCAGACTGAACCTTCTGGATCACCGCACTCATGATAGTGCGGTGATCCTCGTCGATGGAAGCGCTGCGAAGCGCTTCCAGCAGATTGTCTGGTGCCTCTGGATGGACAGAGGTCACCGGCACAAGCGTCTTGCCCCTCTTAGAAGGAGGCCACCTGCCCGAGCCTGGAACTGCTGGAGGTTCCGGCGCGGTGTTCGGCCGAGGGCCGAACTTGGAGCTCTCAGGGGCCCCGTCCCCTCGGCTTCCGGAGTCCGGAAGGTCGCCTTGAGGCGCCTTCGGGACTGTCCCCCCTCAATCCGGTGCCTCTTGCGACAACACCTCGGCGTCATCGGCAGGATGAGGGGAGGTGGCGGTCGGGACTGGATCGCTATCCATGTCCGACAAGCCCAAGGAGCCGTCCGACGATACATCGATACTGGCTCGTGGCGGCCTGCATAATTGTGTCCGACGTTAGGGAAAGCAGTGTGATAAAGGAATCCTATAGGTACTCTGGTATCCGAATACTTACGATCTCCCCGGGGGCTTGGCCATGGGCAACCACTCGTCTTCGCCTTCGTCGGCGGCGGTGGAGCTGTCCGGAAGGAGAGTCCTTCCCTTCTTGGACCCTTCGCCCCCCCAGTTGGGGCGGCCTTCCTTTTCCTGTCTCCCCCAGTCGGTGGGGGAGCATCTTCTTCTTCTTCTTCTTCTTCCTCGTCTTCGGGGGAAGAGTGCGCCGCAGAGTCATCGGACGGTGAGTCTGACGACACCTTGCGTCGGGAACTCTTTCGGGTTCGCTTGGCCTTCTTGGTCTTCTCCGGCACCGTATAAGGGGCTGGAGTCAACATCTTCGCCAGAAGAGCGTCTGCAGGGCCTTCAGGCAAAGGAGCCGGACAGTCGATCTGTCCGGCCATCTTCTGCCAGTCCTGTCAAAGGTACGGGAGTTTAGATCCCACATAGAGTCAATCTATAAAAAAATAAGTATCCTGTGAAAGGTAAAGCAGCTTACCGCACTGGCTTGGCGCTTTGCGCTGAATCCGCGATCCTCAGTAATAGGAGGGGGACCTCGGCACTTTTGAACAGCACCATCCAGGCATCTTCATGAGTCGTGTTGAAGAGCCTGTTCAGAGTTCGGTGCTGCGCCATGTCGAACTCCCACAAGTTGAACTCCCGTTGTTGGCACGGGAGGATCCGGCGGATGAGCATAACTTGGACTATGTTGACAAGCTTGAGCTTCTTGTTCACCATGTTTTGAATACATGTTTGGAGTCCGGTCAGCTCTTCCGAACTACCCCAGGACAGGCCCTTCTCTTTCCAGGAGGTGAGCCGCGTGGGGATGCCAGATCGGAACTCGGGGGCCGCTGCCCATACAGGGTCGCGCGGCTCGGTGATGTAGAACCACCCCGATTGCCACCCCTTTATGGTTTCCACAAAGGAGCCCTCGAGCCATGTTACGTTGGGCATCTTGCCCACCATGGCGCCTCCGCACTCCGCCTGGCGGCCGCCCACCACCTTCGGCTTGACATTGAAGGTCTTCAGCCATAAGCCGAAGTGGGGCTTGATGCGGAGGAAGGCCTCGCACACGACGATAAACGCCGAGATGTTGAGGATGAAGTTCGGGGCCAGATCGTGGAAATCCAGGCCGTAATAGAACATGAGCCCCCGGACGAATGGATGGAGAGGGAATCCCAGTCCGCGGAGGAAATGGGTGAGGAATACTACCCTCTCATGGGGCCTGGGGGTGGGGATGAGCTGCCCCTCATCTGGGAGCCGGTGCGCGATGTCGTCGGGCAGGTATCCGGCTCTCCTCAGTTTCTTGATGTCTCCCTCCGTGACGGAGGAGACCATCCACCTGCCTCCCGCTCCGGACATGGTTGGAGAAGGTTGAGGTGGGAAGTGTGGACTTGGGCGCTAGAGCTCGAGTGTGCGAAAACGGATGAGCAAAGGAGGAAGAAGGCGTGGATAGAAAGGTGAATCCTTATCCCTTTATATGGGTGGACGAAGCTAAGCGTCCCCACTTGCCTGGTAAAACTCGCTTATCCCCCAAGCGCCGCAATTGATGGCGCAATTGGGTTACCCACGCCCGTAGTGATGAGAATCCCGTAATAAGGGGACACGATCTCTGCTTTGACAAGACGTGTCGAAAAACTGCCTCGCATTATGTGCGGGGCTGGTTAAAGGGAACGGTTCGAATAATCACCGGGCCATGACATGACGTCATACTGTTAAGACAAGTCAGAAATTAGATCTGCGAAAATATTATTCTCTCTACGGTGGAATGTGGAACTTATTTTGCAGGGTCAGACACTATCCTCGTATTGAAATTCTTCTGTGATGTATTCGGAGAAGGAACCCGCCTTGCAATGCCGAAGACAATACTGCGCACCGGACTCATCGTCATTGAAGCCTGGTTCAGGGGGTACTGAGGGAGTCCTGGATTAGGGGGTCTCCGGACAACCGAACTATCTCCATTGGCCGGACTGTTAGACTATGAAGATACAAGATTGAAGACTTCGTCTCGTGTCCGGATGGGACTCTACTTGGCGTGGAAGGCAAGCTAGGCAATACGGATATGGATATCTCCTCCTTTGTAACCGACCTTGTGTAACCCTAACCCTCTCCGGTGTCTATATAAACCGAAGGGTTTTAGTCTATAGGACAACAACCACAACATACAATCATACCATAGGCTAGCTTCTAGGGTTTAGCCTCTCTGATCTCGTGGTAGATCTACTCTTGTACTACCCATATCATCAATATCAATCAAGCATGACGTAGGGTTTTACCTCCATCAAGAGGGCCCGAACCTGGGTAAAACATTGTGTCCCCTGCCTCCTGTTACCATCCGGCCTAGACGCACAGTTCGGGACCCCCTACCCGGGATCCGCCGGTTTTGACACCGACAGTGTGCATCCAACTCGCTTGGTCATGAAGACCTAGGGCATTTTGAGGAATCCCATCATTGGAATATACAAGCCAAGTTCTATAATGAAAAATTCCCACTAGTATATGAAGGTGACGACATAGGAGACTCTCTATCATGAAGATCATGGTGCTACTTTGAAGCACAAGTGTGGTAAAAGGATAGTAGCATTGCCCCTTCTCTCTTTTTTCTCTCATATTTTTTGGGCCTTTTCTCCTTTTTTATGGCCTCTTTTTTTTCGTCTGGAGTCTCATCCTGACTTGTGGGGGAATCATAGTCTCCATCATCCTTTCCTCACTTGGGACAATGCTGTAATAATGATGATCATCACACTTTTATTTTCTTACAACCCAAGAATTACACCTCGATACTTAGAACAAAATATGACTCTATGTGAATGCCTCCGGCGGTGTGCCGAGATATGCAATGACTCATGAGTGACATGTATGAAAGAATTATGAATGGTGGCCTTGCCACAAATACGATGTCAACTACATGATCATGCAAAGCAATATGACAATGATGGAGCGTGTCATAATAAACGGAACGGTGGAAAGTTGCATGGCAATATATCTCAGAATGGCTATGAAAATGCCATGATAGGTATATGGTGGGTGTAGGATACCGACAAAAGGTGCATGGTATTAGAGAGGCTAGCAATGATGGAAGGGTGAGAGTGCGTATGATCCATGGACTCAACATTAGTCATAAAGAACTCATATACTTATTGCAAAAATCTACAAATTATCAAGCAAAGTATTATGCGCATGCTCATAGGGGGATAGATTGGTAGGAAAAGACCATCACTCGTCCCCGACCGCCACTCATAATGAAGATAATCAATAAATAAATCATGCTCCGACTTCATCACATAACGGTTCACCATAGATGCATGCTATGGGAATCACAAACTTTAACACAAGTATTTCTCAAATTCACAACTACTCAACTAGCATGACTCTAATATCACCATCTCCATATCTCAAAACAATTATCAAGCATCAAACTTCTCATAGTATTCAACACACTCATAAGAGAATTTTATTATTAATCCTTTATACCTAGCATATAAAGATTATTTAAGAAAATTACCATGCTATTTAAGACTCTCAAAATAATCTAAGTGAGGCATGAGATATCAATAGTTTCTATAAAACAAATCTACCACCGTGCTCTAAAAGATATAAGTGAAGCACTAGAGCAAAACTATATAACTCAAAAGATATAAATGAAGCACATAGAGTATTCTAATAATTTCCAATCATAAGTGTCTCTCTCAAAAGGTGTGTACAACAAAGATGATTGTGGTAAACTAGAAAATAAAGACTCAAATCATACAAGACGCTCCAAGCAAAACACATATCATGTGGTGAATAAAAATATAGCTCCAAGTAAAGTTACCGATAGAAGTAGACGAAAGAGGGGATGCCTTCCGGGGCATCCCCAAGCTTTGGCTTTTAGGTGTCCTTAGATTATCTTGGGGGTTCCATGGGCATCCACAATCTTAGGCTCTTGCCACTCCTTGTTCCGTAATCCATCAAATCTTTACCCAAAACTTAAAAACTTCACAACACAAAACTTAAAGAAGAAAATCTTGTGAGATCCGTTAGCGAAAGAAAATAAAAGACCACTTCAAGGTACTGTAATGAACTCATTATTTATTTATATTGTTGTTAAACCTAATGTATTCCAACTTCTCTATGGTTTATATACTATTTTACTAGCCATAGATTCATCAAAATAAGCAAACAACACACGAAAAATAGAATCTGTCAAAAACAGAACAGTCTGTAGTAATCTGTAGCTAGCGCAAGATCTGGAGACCCAAAAATTCTAAAATAAATTTCTGGATGTGAGGAATTTATCTATTAAACAACGGCAAAAATAATTAACTAAATAGCGCTTTCCAAATAAAAATGGCATCAGTTCTCGTGAGTGCTAAAGTTTCTGTTTTTTACAGCAAGATTAACAACACTTTCCCCAAGTCTTCCCAACGGTTCTACTTGGCACAAACACTAATTAAACACAAAAAACACAACCAAAACAGAGGCTAGATAAATTATTTATTACTAAAAAGTAGCAAAAAGCAAGGAATAAAAATAAAATTGGGTTGCCTCCCAACAAGCTCTATCATTTAACGCCCCTAGCTAGGCATAAAAAGCAAGGATAGATCTAGGTATTGCCATCTTTGGTAGGCAATCCATAAGCGGCTCTCATAATAGATTCATAAGGTAATTTAATTTTCTTTCTAGGAAAGTGTTCCATGCCTTTCCTTAATGGAAATTGGAATCTAATATTTCCTTCCTTCATATCAATAATTGCACCAATCGTTCTAAGGAAAGGTCTACCAAGAATAATAGGACATGAAGGATTGCAATCTATGTCAAGAACGATAAAATATACGGGCACATAATTCCTATTTGCAACAATAAGAACATCATTAATTCTTCCCATAGGTCTCTTAATAGTGGAATCCGCAAGGTGCAAGTTTAGAGAGCAATCATCAAAATCACAGAAACCTAGCAAATCACATAAACTCTTTGGAATCGTGGAAACACTAGCACCCAAATCACACAAAGCATAGCATTCATGATCTTTAATTTTAATTTTAACAGTTGGTTCCCACTCATCATAAAGTTTTCTAGGGATATGTGACGCCCCCGATTTGACCGTACACTAATCATGCACGCAAATGTGTACGATCAAGATCAAGGACTCACGGGAAGATATCACAACACAACTCTATAAATAAAATAAGTCATACAAGCATCATATTACAAGCCAGGGGCCTCGAGGGCTCGAATACAAGAGCTCGATCATAGACGAGTCAGCGGAAGCAACAATATCTGAGTACAGACATAAGTTAAATAAGTTTGCCTTAAGAAGGCTAGCACAAACTGGGATACAGATCGAAGGAGGCGCAGGCCTCCTGCCTGGGATCCTCCTAACTACTCCTGGTCGTCGTCGGCGGGCAGCACATAGTAGTAGGCACCTCCGGTGTAGTTGGAGTTGTCGTCGAAGGTGGCGTCTGGCTCCTGGGCTCCAACATCTGGTTGCGACAACCAGGTAGAAGGGATAGGGGGAAAAGAGGGAGAAAGCAACCGTGAGTACTCATCCAAAGTACTCGCAAGCAAGGAACTACACTACATATGTATGCATTGGTATCAACTGGAATAAGGCTATTATATGTGGACTGAACTGCAGAAAGCCGGGATAAAGGGGGATAGCTAGTCCTTTCGAAGACTACGCTTCTGGCAGCCTCCGTCTTGCAGTATGTAGAAGAGAATAGACTGAAGACCTCCAAGTAGCATCATATAGCATAATCCTAACCGATGATCCTCCCCTCATCACCCTGTGAGAGAGCGATCACCGATTGTATCTGGCACTTGGAAGGGTGTCTTTTATTAAGTATCCGGTTCTATTTGTCATAAGGTCAAGGTACAACTCCAAGTCGTCCTGTTACCGAAGATCACGGCTATTCGAATAGATTAACTTCCCTGCAGGGGTGCACAACATAACCCAACACGCTCGTTCCCATTTGGTCGGACACACTTTCCTGGGTCATGCCCGACCTCGGAAGATCAACACGTCACAGCCCTACCTAGGCACAATAGAGAGGTCAGCACGCCGGTCTAAATCCTATGGCGCAGGGGTCTGGGCCCATCGCCCTTTGCACACCTGCACGTTGCGAACGCGGCCGGAAGCAGAACTAGCCCCCTTAATACAAGAGCAGGCTTACGGTCCAATCCGGCGCGCGCCACTCAGTCGCTGACGTCACGAAGGCTTCGGCTGATACCACGACGTCGAGTGCCCATAACTGTCCCCGCGTAGATGGTTAGTGCGTATAGGCCAGTAGCCAGACTCAGATCAAATACCAAGATCTCGTTAAGCGTGTTAAGTATCCGCGAACGCCGAACAGGGCCAGGCCCACCTCTCTCCTAGGTGGTCTCAACCTGCCCCGTCGCTCCGCCACAAAGTAACAGTCGGGGGCCGTCGGGAACCCAGGCCCACCTCTACCGGGATGTCGCCACCTGCCCCTTCAGCCCCCATCTTCGAACAGTATCATAAGCAATGTAACTGTGTAAAGTATATAGTATATTCCCGTGATCACCTCCCGAAGTGATCACGGCCCAGTAGTATAGTATGGCAGACGGACAAGAGTGTAGGGCCACTGATGGAACACTAGCATCCTATACTAAGCAGTAGGATAGCAGGTAATGGTAACAACAGTAGTAGCAAGGACAGGCTATGCATCAGGATAGGAATAACGGAAAGCAGTAACATGCTACACTACTCTAATGCAAGCAGTATAGAGAAGAGTAGGCGATATCTGGTGATCAAAGGGGGGCTTGCCTGGTTGCTCTGGCAAGAGAGAGGGGTCGTCAACACCGTAGTGGTACTGGGTAGCAGCGGCGTCGGTCTCGGTGTCTAGCGAGAGAAGAGGGGGAAGAAACAATAAATATAATGCAAACCGATGCATAACATGACAAAACGTGATGCTAGGTGTGCCCTAACGCGGTACGAGGTGGTACCGGTGAAGGGGGAAAACATCCAGAAAAGTATTCCCGGTGTTTCGCATTTTCGGACAGATGAAATGGAGGGGGAAAGTTGCGTGTTCGCTATGCTAGGGTTGCGTGGCGGACGAACGACCTGCGAATCCGGATTCGTCTCGTCGTTCTGAGCAACTTTCATGTACAAAGTTTTTCCATCCGAGTTACGGTTTATTTTATATTGATTTTAAAAGATTTAAATCATTTTTAGCATTTAATTAATTATTTTAATTGAACATTATCCAGAACAGTGAAAGGTGATGTCAGCATGACATCACCATGACGTCAGCAGGTCAAACCCAGCTGACCAGAGTCAAACCTGGCCTATGGGTCTAGTGGGACCCACCTATCATAGACTCAGGCTAACTAAACAGGTTTGATTAGTCTAGTTAATTGATTAGGTTAATTAAACAAGATTAATTAAGTTAATTAATCCTTTAATTAATTGATTAATTAATAATTTATTATTTATTATTTATTTTAATTCCTTTTTATTTATTTATTTTCGTTCTGGGGGTAGGGCCCCACTTGTCATTGGCCCTAGGGGCCTATCGGGCGAAACGGGTAGCGGGCGCCCGGGCGTTTGCGCCTGAAGGGCGGACCCGGGGCGTCGCGGGGTGCTAGTGTGTGGGCGAGGCCGCCGGGCACGACCAGGCGAGGCCAGCGCGCGTGCGGGCGTCAGGAACCGGCAGCGAGGGGCGACGTCCAAGCGAAGGCCTCGCCGCAGAGGGCGGAGGGCGGCGGCTAGTGGTGGGCGCAGCGGCGACGGGCAGCGAGCGGCGAAGGCGCGGTGAGGAAGGGGATGACCACGGGCAGCAGCAGTAACACAGTGGGGAGCAGCCGAAGCGGATGCGAACGACGACGGGTGCGGTGCAGGCACAGTCATGTACGGGCGGCAGTGCGCAGGCTCGTCGAGGGAGGGTGCGGACGGGCGCTGGGCACGGCGGTTGCGGGCTGCGGCGAGCGGGGCGAACAGGAGGCGCAGGCGGAGCACGAGCAAGGGGACGGGGATGGATGGATGGATGGGATGCTCACGGGGGGGGGGGGGGGCTGTAGGGCATGGGGCAGCGGTGCTCGAGGTGGGCGACGAGGACGCGATCGACGACGAAGAGGAAGGCGAGGTGGCTCTGGCGAGCGGCTTGAGGAGGAGACGAGGAGGCGAGATCCGGCATCGGGGAGGCGGAATGAGGCGGCGACAGTGAGCGCCGACGACGGGGTTGGCGCTGGCAGCGGCGCACGGCAACAGAGGCGAAGGGATCGGGGTTCACTGCCCCGATCCAAAACGTGGAGGGGAGTGGATAACAACGAGGGGAGTGGGCGTCGTGTGGTGGCGGCGGGTGAGGGAGACGAGTTGAGAGGTGGGGATTGTGCGGGGGAGTGGGGTGGCCGGGCTAGGGTTCGGTCGCCCCAGGGGGTGTTGTAGGTGCCAGCGGGGCCGGCCTGGTTGGCCCGATGGCCAACTGGGCCGAGGCCTAGTGGGGGGTCCTTTTTTTGTATATTCTTTTCTGTTTTTATTTTATTTTACTTTTCTGTTATTTATCTTCTATCCTGTTTTATTTCATTTTAAATCATTTAGTCATTTTATAAAAATTTGTTCTCTTTACTATAATTATCCTTGTAATAGTCGGCACAAACCAAACATTTTTATTTTAATGTTTGAAAACTTTTATTGTTTTCCTGTAATTAAATTTTGAATTTGTTTCGGTTTTGAATTATCTAGGGTTTATCAACAGTAACCGAGGTGAAGTGTCATCGTTAGCGGGGGATCACTGTAGCTTAATTATCCGGGCGTTACAATTCTCCTCCAGTACAAGAAATCTTGTCCCGAGATTTAAGAGGGGGACTAAGGGGGAAAGGTCTGGTTATGAAATCCTAATGAATCTTCTCAGTCTTGGTTGCTCTTCTCGAACAGGTCGATCCATAGCGTCGATGTCTTCATTCCTATGCATCAATGCATCATGATGAAGTTTCAAACGGATAGGCAATCATTCGATGCCTAATCAGAAGGTGAAAGGGTTTCAGGGCAACGAGAATAGGTAATGCGCCACATACCAGAATAGGTCACTAGACAGGTGGTCCGTGAATTACATTCGAAGTCAAGCGCGAGGAACATTCTTGGGAATAGGTGGTGTACAGGAGTGTCGGGTTTCGATCCTATGGAACTGTGGGTTATGGGACCACCATGTGGTTCTTTTCTTTTCTTTTTAATAGGAGCAGTGACATCTTGCACGGTCATGATAGCAAGGCATGTTAGGGAATACCATGTCAGCTGTGTCGGCAACACCGTTGGTACCAAGGGCGAGGGACGAAGAGAACCATTTTCCTGCTCGTTGAAACGAGGCGGACCAATAGGCAAAGTTCTAGTCCATCGGTGGTTACCGGAATGTCATCAACAATAGAAACAGGGTCTTACTGACACGGTTGTACACCAAGGTGTGTACTTAAGCAGAAGAATACTACTGCTTAAATCATATGGATCACGAGGAAGATTAAACAAATCAATGTAAAGGAAAATGTGATCATCATATTAAATAGAGCAATGGAAAGGAAAATGTGTTTAAACACATTATTCAAGGTTATATCCTTTGCTAAGGACAAACAGATCATGATATCCACAACAGGATATAATGTAGAAAACCCTTTAGGAAAGGGGAGAGAAATCTCATGGCATTACCATACAATGGTGTTTGGATAATTTGATAAAGAAAATTTAGCATTGTGCTACAGATGTTCTTATTGAAAACCGGAGTACCACATACATGCTTCGAGATAGCATTGGCATGGTCTTCAAGCAAAGGTCAGACTTTGGATAGAAAGGATCCATCGGAAACAACTTATAGATTAAGTCTTACAATTTCCTCATGGAAGAATGGGTAACCTTGATGAAAAGGAATCTATAACAACAGGGCCTCCGGCCAGGTGTGCTAGGCACGACATCACCTTACCGGGTCACATAAAGACCAGTGTTATATCTCTTGGAAAATATGTTCCAACCATCATATCTGACTGAGATTCAGATTTGATTGGAGTCAGGATACCTCAGACTCAGGATGTCTAAGAAGAAAAAGGTGCGACACAAATTAACGCGGTGACATCATAAGACTCTCGGGGAACGAACTATGGAAGAGAGTTCCGAAACAAGAGTTCATCAATAAACCAAGGAGAGAATGTGGGGTGGCTGATGGTCTCAACGACAATCCTCAAGATTTCCAAAAAGATGGATTTCCACAATTATGTGAACAAGGAGATAACATTTGTCAGATCAAATGATATAATGAGTTATGCTCGAGGAAAACATTCATAGTTAAACATTGGTTGAAAGGTGCACCCAAAATATGGGCGTAGGTAGCATGATTGATGTTATAATGGTGATTCGATAACCAATGGTCTAAAAATGAAATGTCAACCATTAACTTCAAAGCAATAGGGTTGCTAGAAGGAAGGAATCCAAACGACATAGTTCAAATGTTGGAAACAACACGGGGACCAAGAAAGAATGGTGATGGCGAGAAGCATCGCTATACCAAGAATACTTAAGCGGTGGAGCAATCCTCTCAATATTCTGGACATAAAAGATGGTAATACTCCAAGGTAGAACATAACATAAGTTGGATGTCAAGGAATTCAGGATACAACACAAATCGTGAACCAGTTTTGTGTTGCGGAAATGCAAGAATGTTGTCGATGTTAACATAATCATCAAGGGGGAAAGGATGATATCTCTCATCAAGGATTCGACTGATATCCTGGAAAAGCTCAGAAAGCCGTTGATGATCACGACACATTTGTCGAGAGAGTTCATGAAGATGTAATCGATCGGCGATGACATCAAATTTAAGGAATGATGAGGTGAAAGGTTATTCGAACCATGGGTACGACACAAGCTCATAATCCAGTTTGTGGTTCGAGGTGAAACGATAGGACAAGGAAATCGACATAAGCTTAGCCTATTGTCGAAAGATGTGCTCCGGTAATAAGGAACAGGTGGCACAGTTAAATTTTAGCACGATAATGATATAGCCAATCAGGCTAGGAATGACTTAAAGGATTATTAAACTCATAAGCCACGAAAATTACTTAGAGTTATTGAATCGGAGTGCTGAATTGATTCACTTATCGGTGTTCTAGAGTGACTATTAACTCATATCTCAAGGGGCACTGGAATCAGCAAGAATAATAGTTGATGAAGAACTCATAAGAAGTTATGTAGTCCCGTGATAATCTCGAGATACCAGAGGGGTAATACGCGATGACAGTCAAAGTAGACGTTGGACTGGGGTATTGCCCTACAGAAGACAAGCGCTTAAACTTGCACGAGAAATGGTATTTAAAGGAGAACATGGTCGGAACCACGATTGCAAAAGGCCAGATCCCAGATATAAGGTGAACTTATACCAAAGGAATAATTAATTTAAGAGAAGCTTTAATGATAAGATCTACATCGTGTCCATGGGCATGAACACAAAGCTCAAGGTCGACTCCCACTTCTCCAATGCATAACCTTCCATTCACTTCTCACTTTCAAAGAAGTTGTAGTGTTGAAATTTTACATGGCATAATACCAGAAGTGTAAGACTCGTGAAAACTTTCGAGTTGACACGGTTTAGAGAAGGCATATGTTCAACCCATAGGGGCTTCTTAGAAACATATACCACAAGTTTCAAGAGTAAATATCACAAGCTCAAAAGTAGAGCAAGGTTGAGCAAGTAGATGATACAAATTACCAAAGGCATTATGTATCCGAGGGAAGGCTCACAAGGTTATTGAATATGAAGGATGTTGTCGGATAAAATCCATTAAAGGATCTGCCGGTCCATAACAGAGCTGATGTGAGCATCGCCACACAAGCAGAGGAAGTAGCAATGCAAAGGCATTGGATTATGGAAACAACTGACTAATCCAGAGCTCAAATGCAAAGGAATTATGATATTCAAATCAAGGGATCGGAAGCAATGTTCTGATTAGGGATTGGCAAGTAGAATAGCCTTAGGGGTACAATCGACGACAATTGGATTTGTTGAGAACCAGCTCATGTTTAAACTGATGTCTGAGCCGGAAAGATAATTTAAAAGGATCAACTGATGGTTGCATGCATTCGCACTCATGTTGAATCAAATGGATCAAAATGACGATGCCTAAGGATACTGACGAATATTGCCAGACATATGGAAAGCATCCATCATGCAAGCAGACAAGTATTGCAGAGCAATAAGCTACTAAGGATTTTTGGAGGATCGAATAGTATTTCGAAGACCATTGTGAAACACATGAACAACTGGGGGGATGAGTGGATACTCGATAAGTGCAAGAATTATCCGTAGGGGTATTCAGGTGACAAAGAACAGCAAGGCAGTAAGCTCAAAGGATTATCGAAACAACGACGAGTATTTCGAGGTATCTTGTAATAACAAGACCAACTGGGAATAAAAGTAAGAACAACAGGTGTAAGTATTTATCCATAGGGATTTTTCGGTGGTAGGGAATTGCAAAAGCAACCGGCACAAGGTCTCGAGAGAATATCGGAAAGTATTGTCAGAATCTTCTGTTGAAGCAGTCGATCATCCGTAATGAAAGGGCTCTTTGGCAGGAAGTGGTAACGGGAACCTAGAGTTAGATTTTAGCAAAATCATTTAACCCGAATAGAAGAGAGATCAGAGTCCTAGATTGTGGACAGGGAGTAAAATATCCTAATACCACCCAATGGCGACGTGGGCCCGTAAGGCACACAGCCATGTTAGTAAAAGTTTTTGTAATGCCTAGACTCGACTTCGGCCAAGGAGTGTGGAAGGGGGATTCCTATAGGAAGTCGGCTCTGATACCAACTTGTGACGCCCCCGATTTGACCGTACACTAATCATGCACGCAAATGTGTACGATCAAGATCAAGGACTCATGGGAAGATATCACAACACAACTCTACAAATAAAATAAGTCATACACGCATCATATTACAAGCCAGGGGCCTCGAGGGCTCAAGTACAAGAGCTCGATCATAGATGAGTCAGCGGAAGCAACAATATCTGAGTACAGACATAAGTTAAACAAGTTTGCCTTAAGAAGGCTAGCACAAACTGGGATACAGATCGAAGGAGGCGCAGGCCTCCTGCCTGGGATCCTCCTAATTACTCCTGGTCGTCGTCGGCGGGCAGCACATAGTAGTAGGCACCTCCGGTGTAGTAGGAGTCGTCGTTGAAGGTGGCGTCTGGCTCCTGGGCTCCAACATCTGGTTGCGACAACCAGGTAGAAGGGATAGGGGGAAAAGAGGGAGAAAGCAACCGTGAGTACTCATCCAAAGTACACGCAAGCAAGGAACTACACTACATATGTATGCATTGGTATCAACTGGAATAAGGCTATTATATGTGGACTGAACTGCAGAAAGCCGGGATAAAGGGGGATAGCTAGTCCTTTTGAGGACTACGCTTCTGGCAGCCTCCGTCTTGCAATATGTAGAAGAGAATAGACTGAAGACGTCCAAGTAGCATCGTATAGCATAATCCTAACCGATGATCCTCCCCTCGTCGCCCTGTGAGAGAGCGATCACCGGTTGTATCTGGCACTTGGAAGGGTGTGTTTTATTAAGTATCCGGTTCTAGTTGTCATAAGGTCAAGGTACAACTCCAAGTCGTCCTGTTACCGAAGATCACGGCTATTTGAATAGATTAACTTCCCTGCAGGGGTGCACCACATAACCCAACACGCTCGATCCCATTTGGCCGGACACACTTTCCTGGGTCATGCCCGGCCTCGGAAGATCAACACGTCGCAGCCCTACCTAGGCACAACAGAGAGGTCAGCACGCCGATCTAAATCCTATGGCGCAGGGGTCTGGGCCCATCGCCCTTTGCACACCTGCACGTTGCGAACGCGGCCGGAAGCAGAACTAGCCCCCTTAATACAAGAGCAGGCTTACGGTCCAATCCGGCGCGCGCCACTCAGTCGCTGACGTCACGAAGGCTTCGGCTGATACCACGACGTCGAGTGCCCATAACTGTCCCCGCGTAGATGGTTAGTGCGTATAGGCCAGTAGCCAGACTCAGATCAAATACCAAGATCTCGTTAAGCGTGTTAAGTATTCGCGAACGCCGAACAGGGCCAGGCCCACCTCTCTCCTAGGTGGTCTCAACCTGCCCCGTCGCTCCGCCACAAAGTAACAGTCGGGGGCCGTCGGGAACTCAGGCCCACCTCTACCGGGATGGAGCCACCTGCCCCTTCAGCCCCCATCTCCGAACAGTATTATAAGTAATGTAACTGTGTAAAGTATATAGTATATGCCCGTGATCACCTCCCGAAGTGATCACGGCCCAGTAGTATAGTATGGCAGACGGACAAGAGTGTAGAGCCACTGATGGAACACTAGCATCCTATACTAAGCAGTAGGATAGCAGGTAATGGTAACAACATTAGTAGCAAGGACAGGCTATGCATCAGGATAGGAATAACGGAAAGCAGTAACATGCTACACTACTCTAATGCAAGCAGTATAGAGAAGACTAGGCGATATCTGGTGATCAAAGGGGGGCTTGCCTGGTTGCTCTGGCAAGAGAGAGGGGTCGTCAACACCGTAGTGGTACTGGGTAGCAGCGGCGTCGGTCTCGGTGTCTAGCGAGAGAAGAGGGGGAAGAAACAATAAATATAATGCAAACCGATGCATAACGATGCATGACATGACAAAACGTGATGCTAGGTGTGCCCTAACGCGGTACGAGGTGGTACCGGTGAAGGGGGAAAACATCCAGAAAAGTATTCCCGGTGTTTCGCGTTTTCGGACAGATGAAATGGAGGGGGGAAAGTTGCGTGTTCGCTATGCTAGGGTCGCGTGGCGGACGAATGGCCTGCGTATCCGGATTCGTCTCGTCGTCCTGAGCAACTTTCATGTACAAAGTTTTTCCATCCGAGCTACGGTTTATTTTATATTGATTTTAAAAGATTTAAATTTTTTTTAGCATTTAATTAATTATTTTAATAGAACATTATCCAGAACAGTGGAAGGTGATGTCAGCATGACATCACCATGACGTCAACAGGTCAAACCCAGCTGACTAGAGTCAAACCTGGCCTATGGGTCAAGTGGGACCCACCTATCATAGACTCAGGCTAACTAAAGAGGTGTGATTAGTCTAGTTAATTGATTAGGTTAATTAAACAAGATTAATTAAGTTAATTAATCCTTTAATTAATTGATTAATTAATAATTTATTATTTATTATTTATTTTTAATTCCTTTTTTTATTTATTTTCGTTCTGGGGGTAGGGCCCCACTTGTCATTGGCCCTAGGGGCCTATCGGGCGAAACGGGTAGCGGGCGCCCGGGCGTTTGCGCCTGAAGGGCGGACCCGGGGCGCCGCAGGGTGCTAGTGTGTGGGCGAGGCCGCCGGGCACGACCAGGCGAGGCCAGCACGCGTGCGGGCGTCGGGAACCGGCGGCGAGGGGCGACGTCCAGGGGAAGGCCTCGCCACAGAGGGCGGAGGGCGGCGGCTAGCGGTGGGCGCAGCGGCGACGGGCAACGAGCGGCGAAGGCGCGGTGAGGAAGGGGATGACCACGGGCAGCAGCAGTAACACAGAAGGGGAGCAGCCGAAGCGGATGCGAACGACGACGGGCGCGGTGCAGGCACAGTCATGTACGGGCGGCAGTGCGCAGGCTCGTCGAGGGAGGGTGCGGACGGGCACTGGGCACGGCGGTTGCGGGCTGCGGCGAGCGGGGCGAACAGGAGGCGCAGGCGGAGCACGAGCAAGGGGACGGGGATGGATGGATGGATGGGGTGCTCACGGGGGGGCCTGTAGGGCATGGGGCAGCGGTGCTCGAGGTGGGCGACGAGGACGCGATCGACGACAAAGAGGAAGGTGAGGCGGCTCTGGCGAGCGGCTTGAGGAGGAGACGAGGTGGCGAGATCCAGCGTCGGGGAGGCGGAATGAGGCGGCGACGGTGAGCGCCGGCGACGGGGTTGGCGCTGGCAGCGGCGCACGACAACAGAGGCGAAGGGATCGGGGTTCACTGCCCCGATCCAGAACGTGGAGGGGAGTGGGGAACAACAAGGGGAGTGGGCGTCGTGGGGTGGAGGCGGGTGAGGGAGACGAGGGGAGAGGTGGGGATTGTGCGGGGGAGTGGCGTGGCCGGGCTAGGGTTCGGTCGCCCCAGGGGGTGTTGTAGGTGCCAGCGGGGCCGGCCAGGTTGTCCCGATGGCCAATTGGGCCGAGGCCTAGTGGGGGGGTCTTTTTTTTGTATATTCTTTTCTGTTTTTATTTTATTTTACTTTTCTGTTATTTATCTTCTATCCTGTTTTATTTCATTTTAAACCATTTAGTCATTTTATAAAAAATTGTTCTCTTTACTATAATTATCCTTGTAATAGTCGGCACAAACCAAACTTTTTTATTTTAATGTTTGAAAACTTTTATTGTTTTCCTGTAATTAAATTTTGAATTTGTTTCAGTTTTGAATTATCTAGGGTTTATCAACAGTAATTGAGGTGACGTGTCATCATTAGCGGGGGATCACTGTAGCTTAATTATCCGGGCGTCACAGGATAGGAACTTCCAACTCAAGTTTTTCTTCATAGGATTGCATCAAAGCATCAACGATATGTTTAGTAAAAGCTTTATTTTGGCTATAAGCATGAGGAGAATTTAGCACGGATTGCAACAAGGAAATACAATCTATCAAAGAGCAATTATCATAATTAAATTCCTTGAAATCCAAAATAGTGGGTTCATCAATATTTAATGTTTTGAATTTTTCAATCCCACTTTTAACAATTTTAGCATCAAGAACTAAAAACTCAGAATTCTTGGAACGCCTTCTAGGTAAAGGTGGATCATATTCAGTCCCATCATTATCAAGATCCATATTACAAAACAAAGATTTAATAGGGGACACATCAATAACTTTTAGATCTTCATCTTTATTATCATGGAAACTAGAAGAACACGCTCTTATAAAGGAATCTTTCTTAGCACGAATCCTAGCGGTTCTTTCTTTGCACTCATCAATGGAAATTCTCATGGCTTTGAGAGACTCATTGATATCATGATTAGGTGGAATAGATCTAAGTTTCAAAGAATCAACATCAAGAGAAATTCTATCAAGGTTCCTAGCCAACTCATCAATCTTAGGCAATTTTTCTTCAATCAAAGCATTGAAATTCTTTTGCGAAGTAATAAATTCTTTAATATTAGATTCAAAATCACAGGGCATCTTATTATAATTTCAATAAGAATTGTTGTATGAGTTACCATAATTATTAGAGGAATTGTTTGGATAAGGCCTAGGATTAAAGTTTCCTCCATAGACGTTGTTACCAAAATTGTTCCTACCAACAAAATTCACATCCAAAGATTCATTATTATTCTCAATCAAAGTAGACAAAGGCATATCATTAGGATCAGAAGAAACACTTTTATTAGCAAATAATTTCATAAGTT